>NW_026714458.1:0-21584 GCF_029784015.1 Lycium ferocissimum | reverse complement strand
ACAAAGGAAACTCTGCCAAAATTTTTCCTCGGAAATTATTTAAATTTGAAACACAGCCTTGTCGGCTTCTGTTATATACTTGGATGTGTTTGATATACCTTGTGATAGCGTTGATAGGTGTGTTTGGGTGCCCAGATCGGGCACTAGTCACGGCCTACGGGGTTGGGTCGTGACACCAAGACAGGTTGGATATGATATTACTATGCATGGTTTGAGTTTAAGAGTAAGCAGGTCGGATATTCTGATTGTTGTCCTCGCTTCTGTACTTTTATCTCAAGCTTATGACTCACATCGTATTTCATGCTTTACATGCTCGATATTCCGTACCGACCTCCCTTTCGGGGCCGCGTTTCATGCCACGTGTGTACCTACAGATGAGTAGAGG
The DNA here is from genome assembly GCF_029784015.1 of Lycium ferocissimum. Classification (NCBI taxonomy): domain Eukaryota; kingdom Viridiplantae; phylum Streptophyta; class Magnoliopsida; order Solanales; family Solanaceae; genus Lycium; species Lycium ferocissimum. Next base: position 21,199 of record NW_026714458.1, on the reverse strand, counting down.
ACGTTAAGATATTCCACTCGGATTGGCGAGCTCCATTTCTCCGAGTGCCGCCGAGTCGCAGTATTTATGTTGTCGCATCATGTTCTATGTTAGAGACTTTGACAGTTAGACGAGTCACGTATAGTATATATCGGTTTGTACGGCTTCCGTAAGCCGATGTATTATTATGCATTGTGTTACAAGTTTTATATGTATACAGATTTTATTTGATTGGAAAAGACGAGGATCATGTTTTGTTTGCAAAATGTTCATTATGCATTCATGTCATGATATAAGGGCCCAGCACGATTATGAGTATAACAAGAGTCAGCGGGTTCGCTCGGCCCTAAGTAAGGGTTGGATGCCCATCACGCCCCATCGTGCCGTGTGACAAATTGGTATCGAGCGGTTCGTCCTGGGGGTTGTCCGCAAAGTCGTGTCCGTGAGAGTCCCGTTTATGGCGCGCGCCACATTTATAAACAGGAGGCTACGGGGCATCTAGGTGGTTACTCTTCTTCCACATCTTAGATCGTGCCATAGAGCCAAGTCATAGGAAACGAGATTCCTTACCCCGATCTTTGATTTCCTTGAAGAGAACGACATCGACGGAAAGGAAGTATGACGACGACAGAAGTTAGAAAGCACGCAGTAAGCAAAGGTATGAAAGGTATATGTCGAATAAGGTATTGAAGTACGATCGAAACGTAAATTTGAAAGCTAAAAAGGAAAGTAAACGGAGTGCAACAAAAAAGCGATTCGAGTTGGGCATACGAGGTATGTTCGTCATTTTCGTACTGCTGTTGATATTGGGAGCCCTGTGTGGCTGTGATATGATATGATACATATATATATGTTGGCCCTGCGAGGCATTGTTGGTATTTCCTGCGTGCAGGTTTTGAGATAGTAATAATTATAGAGGAAACTCTGCCGAAATTTTCCCAGAAATAAAAAGAGAATGAGATATAGGTTGTAATACGACTTAAAAGGTCGTGCCGATAGTAATGGTGAGATCCGGGCCGGCTACGAGTACGGCCGACATCGAGAAAGAAGTTAATTACTAAATTAAGGATAAGAATAATTAGAAGGTCAATACCGATATGATAAAAGAATTTGGAAAAAGGGTTTGTAATCCTAAGAGATGATTCGTAAAAGGGCCGATAAATCTTGATGGAGTATTATTTAAGATACCGACCGAATTGATAAAGGATGAATTATTACGAGCCTATAGTTAAAAGAGGTAATAGCGTGATTAAGACAAGAGTACAGAGGAAAAGAATTGTGGTGGATGTGAATGTATGGATAAGGCAGCTTGCGAGATATTAAGGACAAAGTGGACCAGGAAGGGTGAAAGGTTAAAAAGTGCTATATTATAGGATTGATTACGAATAAGATATAATGTGAATATAATGGAGATTGTTATGAAAATAAGTAAGGCCAAGTGAGAAGGTGGCCAAAGCTACGATGTGATCCATGTAGCTAGAATATAAAGGCTTGTATGACGCAGAGAAGTGAGCTATAGGACGAACAAGGAAGGCTTATCAAGTTCGTAGGAAGTTCTAATAAGGGTTATATAATAACGGATATGATAGCGAGTGTAAGAAAAGAAAGGGTAATCGGAAGAAGGAAATAAGAAGAAAGCGATGTACAGTAGTGATAGATCACGACACGTGTAGCCGAGGATACGAGTACTATAAGTGACGGGACCGTGAAAGACCTTGCGATAGAAAGGATGAGGAACGAGGTAAAATGAGAGCAAATCAAAGGCCGATAACCAAGTATTTATAAGTAACGGCGATCAAGGTGTATCTATCATCATTGAGAATGCGGAAGTCTAGGGACTCGAAAGTAGTCGTACCCATAGGTGAAATGTGAATACCGAGGATCGAAAGAGGGCTAAAATAGTAATTATGTTATGAGGAGAGCGTTTTAAAATCTCGTTAAGACGTCAATGTATTCCGTATTATGTGACGAAGGTCATGTGGTGAGGTGGACGCGCGATCATACTAGTGTTAAAGCATCGTATCTCATCGGAGTTCCGGGGTTAAGCGTGCTGGAGTGAGAGAAATTTTAGGATGGGTGACCCCTCGGGAAGTTTTCGAAAGTCTTACAAATTCGGCGTAAGAAGCAAATGCGAAGCTGGAGCACCCAAGGGGAAATTAGAGTATGTGGCGCGGCGTAAACCCTAAGAGGTCGCGTAGGACGAGGCGGATTAGACCGGTAAAGAGAAAGAAGGTGCATCACAGCTCGAGAATTAGAGTGAGTTTGAGTAGCGTTTGGAAATATTTTGTAAGCGAGATGGTAATAATTGTATGAATGCGTGCGTACGTGATATCCCATACATGGTTATATCAGCGGATATGTGCATTCCGGCAACCAACGTGCCGGTATAGGGAAGGCATTAACCGGACAAGGCAACGAGGTTCAAGTATAAATGGCACAAATGTTATAAGGCAAGCGGATCCGTTTTCCTCTACAGTCGAGCTTGGAAAGTTCTAATACAATGATATTTGGAAAATAGAAAGTGAGTAGATGGAAGGCAAGGGAATTAAAATGTCGGGATAAAAGTGCTGCCTAATTGAGATTGGAAATACGGGCATAGGGCAAAGCCTAAACGGAAAATAGTACAAGTACACCCCTAAAGGGGGGAAGCGAGTGCGAGAGATGCAAGTGTAAGATAAAGACAATCGACACTACAATATCTTGAATACGATGTCATTACAAGTAAGATTCTTTGCTGAGACACGTTAGTAAAGATCTAAGCCAGCAATGAAAGGGACAATAGAAGAGTTTGAATTAAAGATAGAGAAACGACACGAGATAATGTGCCTAGAATGTTACAAGTGGAGTAAAGAGGGATTATAAGACGATTTAAGCAAGATGATCGAACTATGAATGTCGGGAAGAGAATTTACGTGTGTGGATTCTTTCAGATTTATATCAACTGATGATAGTTAAAGCAGGGAACGGCTATTAGCAGCTCGGGGACAACAGAAATCATATGACGACAATCGGCATCGACACTTAGAATTCCAGATTGGCGAGTGAGTATGCTTGAAGGTATCACCCATAGAAGGTGTAAAAGAGATACGACAAGAAGGAGAAATATGATTGGTAGATGAGATTGCATGCTATGGTAGTAAAGAAACCCCCCCCCCCCCGAGATCCTTATAAGACCCTATGCGACTAGTTGAACATTCGAGGACGAATGTTCTAAAGGGGGGAAGGATGTTATATCCCGTATTTTGTACGTTGGAATATTTTAAGTTGGTTGCGACAAGTTAAGAACGAGGCTATTTTTTTCGACTTTGTTGCAAGGCATAAGTTGCTTATGATTGTATTGGTATGGAATATTAAGGAATTTGGGGTTAAAAGTGAATTATGGAAAGTTAAACATTTCATGAAAATTAAGGGCTAGAAGTGAAATAAATATTTCATGAAAATGGCCAAAAGGGGGCCAAGTGGCTAAGATAGTGAAGTGGGCCATGGGCCACATGTGATAATTGTATAAGTATATGAAAGGTGAGTAATTAGTCACATTTATCATCTTCACCTTAAGAGAATTCAAGAAGCTTGGAGAAAAAAAACATGGAGGACCATTCGGCCAAGCTATAGCCGAATTCCATGTCCAAACTTTTGATCAAGAAAAATTATTTTCTTCTAGCTTTTCTACTAATTGGAAGGTCCTCTACAACGTGGGGTAGTTGTTAGAGGAAGCAAACTCTTCTTTCTTGCAAAACACAACTCTAGCCGAGTGAAGAACCAAGTGGGAAAGATTTTGAGAAGCCGAGACTTAAGTTCGGAATAGCTTAGGAAGCGGACGAGGTATGTAAAGCTTATCCTTCTTTTCGTTTGGCATGTCCTAGACGTAAGTAAGTTATGATATGTTATGAGCCTTGGAGGTAACTCTATTCTTAAAGTCCGAGCATGTTTACGATTTTTATTTGCTTCTTGATCTTAACATTCTTCATATGGTCGGACTATGGTCCTTAAGTCTTATGTATGATGGAATTTCAAATGTTGCAAAAAGAATTTTCGTTCTTAAAAGATCCTATGTCTAAAAATGTCTCATACTTTATAGATGTAATCCGCATTGCTTTGATATGCTCGCAAATGATTCTATAACGTATAATGCCCGTAACTTTCATGGGCGGGCCGTATTGGCTTGATACGTGTCTACGATCCCTCAAATTTCTTTTAATGCAGCCCTAATGATGTTTAGAGCGGATTTGATACGACTATCGTCTGATACTCGAGCATTGATTTGTCTACTTATCTGTTGAGTTTGAAATGATGATTTATGTGTATGTGGTTACTTACTACTCTGCTCGTGCGTGGTCGTTACATCCTTCACTGAGTCCCGGGCCAGGACATGCTTTCGTGCACAGCTCTACTGTACTATTCACCGAGTCCCTCACTAGAGGGCCGGGACATGCTATATGTATGATATGATGATGGCGCCGGGGGCAGGATCCCCTTATATATGTACATGATGGGGACAGGATCCCCTTTACCGAGCCCCTCACTAGAGGGCCGGGACACGCTATCCACCGAGTTCCTCATTAGAGGGCCGGGACACGCTATTCACCGAGTCCCTCATTGGAGGGCCGGGACACGCTATATGTATATGTATAATGGTAATATGATCTTACTTACCGAGTCCCTCATTAGAGGGACGGGACACGCTATATGTATACACATGCGTAAAGATTGTCCGATTGTGTCATCACGCCCCATGACAAAGTTGGATATGATATTCACTATGCATGGTTTAAGTTTAAGAGGCGCAGGTCGGATATTCTAATCGTTGTCCTCGCTTGTACTTTTATCTCGCTATGACTCGTTATCGTATTTCATGCTTTACATGCTCGCACATATTCACGTACCGATCCCCTTTTGGGGTCGTTTCATGCCACGCGGTACCTGCTGTACGGATGAGTAGGACGCAGCGAAGATATTCCATTTGGATCGGGCGAGCTCCATTTCTAAAGTGTCTGAGTTAGAGTATTTATGTTGTGGCATCATGTTCTATGTTAGAGACTTTGCAGACAGAGTCACGTATAGTATATGTCGGTTTGTAAGCGGCTCTGTAAGCCGATGTATTATTATGCGTTGTATTATAAGTTTTATATGTATACAGATTTTATTTGATTGGAAAAGACGAGGATCATGTTTTGTTTGAAAAATATTCATTATGCATTCATGTCATGATATAAGGGCCCAAAGACGATTATGAGTATAACAAGAGTCAGCGGGTTCGCTCGGCCCTAAGTAAGGGTTGGGTGCCCATCACGCCCTATCAGGTTAAGGTGTGACAATTTCATACCTCAAGGCCAGGAAGATGGTTAGAAAGGGTTATATTTATCATCTGGTTCATGTGCATGACTTGAAAGCAGAGGTACCGACTCTTGTCCGACTCCCGGTAGTCAATGAATTTCCCGATGTATTCCCGGCATGAACTTCCGGTGTCTTATTCGAGCGGGAGATAGAGTTCACTATAGATGTGTTGCCAGATACTCAGCCCATATCTATTCCTCCTTACCGAATGGCACCTGCAGAATTGAAGGAATTAAAGGAACAACTGAAAGACTTATTAGAAAAGGGCTTCATTAGGCCCAAAGACATCACCTGGGAGCACCGGTGCTCGTTCGGTGAGAAAGAAAGATGGTCGGCGAACGTGTATTGATTATAGACAGCTGAACAAGGTGACAATAAAGAATAGATATCCCCTCCCCAGGATTGATGATTTATTTGACCAGTTACAGGGTGCTACGTGTTTCTCGAAGATAGACTTACGGTCAGGCTATCACCAGTGCGGGTAAGAGGGCGTATATTTCGAAGATCGCATTCAGACCCGATACGGCATTATGAGTTTAGAATGATGTCCTTTGAACGACAATGCTCAGCGGTATTTATGGATTTAATGAACCGAGTGTTCAAGCCATTCCTAGACATGTTCGTGATTGTATTTATTGATGATATTCTGGTCTATTCACGATCAGAAGAGGAGCATGCAGATCATTTGAGGACGGTGCTTAGGGTGCTCTAGCACCAGAAGTTGTATGCTAAGTTCTCTAAATGTGAATTCTGGTTGACTTCAGTAGCCTTCTTGGGGCATATTATCGAGCCGATGGTATTCGGCAGATACACAAGATAGAAGGGCCGTAAAGACTTGGCTTAGACCTACGACACCTATTGAGGTACGTAGTTTTCCGGGGCTAAAAGATACTACAGAGGTTCGTAGAGAAGTTTGCTTTCGATTTCAGCGCCTTTTAACAAGGCTAACTCGAAGCGGCTAAGTTCAAGCGACCGATGCTTGTGAGCGAATCTTCCGCCTGTCGAAAGATAAGTTGACTACGGCCCCGCTTCGACTCTTCACGAGGATCAGATGGCTACGTCATTTATGTGATGCTTCCGGTGTTGGGCTAGGTTGTGTATTGACGCAACATGGCAAGAGAAGTTATAGCTCGTCTCTCCAAGCGCCTCAAAGCGGGAAAGAAATTATCCCACTCATGATCTGGAATTAGCAGCGGTAATTCACGCTTTGAAGATATGGAGGCATTATCTATATGGCGTGCATGTTGATATTTATACGGATCACAAAAGTCTCCAATATATCTTTAAGTAGAAGAGTTGAATTTACGGGGAGGAAGAGAGCTGGTAGTCGAAAGATTATGACGTCGATATTCTATACCATCCAGGGAAAGCAAACGTTGTAGCAGTATGCACTTAGCCGTAAGTCTATGGGTAGTTTGACGGACGGGGCAACCGTAAAGGAAGGAAATAGTCCGCGAGATTCATCACTAGTAGTCTGGAGTCCGTTTGGTCGACTCCGGAGATATGCGGAGTTTCGTTCGAGAAGTTACCGAATCCTCTATTATGGAAGAGGTAAAGCGACGTCAAGACGAGGACCCCGTTCGGGCAGAATAGAGATAGACCTTTCATAGAGATGCAGCCTTTTCAAAGGAGAAGACCCCATTCGAGATTACACCGGCTGAGTGCCACGATATGCGGGCATATTATGTGTAACGAGCTACGTGGCTAGCAATAAGGGAGAGGCACATTATGCTCGTTATTCGTTCATCCGGGTCAAAGATGTATCATGATCTCGTATGTTTATATTGGTGGGATGACATGAAGAAGGACATAGGAGAGTTTGTTGCTCAAGGCTCCCGAACTTGTCACCTCTGTGTTAAGATCGAGCACGAAGCCTGGATTATTACAAGAGACGGAGATCCCGACTGGAAGTGGGAAGCAATTAATATGGACTTCATTATTTTTACCACTTTAAGCATGATTCCATATGGGTTATGAGATTCAAAATCAGCCCATTTTCTTCCGGGACTACATATTCAGCTGAGGATTATGCGAGGTTATATATCAAGGAGATAGTAAGCACCACAGTTCCCACATCTATTATTTCGCATGAGGAGCTAAGAACTTCGGTGATCATTCCTAAGGGATTGGGGACATAGGTGAGTCTTAGTACAAAGATTTCACCCTGACCGACGGACAGGCCGAGCGTACTATTCGTACGCCGGAAGATATGTTTCATGTGGGCTCTATGTTATTGACTTGAGAGGTAGATGATCATTTGCCACTTATCGAGTTTCACTTATAATAATAGCTACCATTCTAGTATCCAGATGGCACCGTACGAGGCTCGTATGGCAAAAGCGGTGTCACCTATTGGTTGGTTCGATGTTGGTGAGACTAAGCTAATCGGCCCGTATATGATTTAAATAAGTCGATAAGGTAAAGATTATTCAAAGAAAGGTTATTAGCAGCCCAGAAGTCGACAGGTCTTGCGTATAATCGACGTCGACACTTAGAGTTCCGGGGGTGATTGGGTATCTTTGAAGGTGTCACCCATGAAGGGTGTAATGAGATTTGGCAAGAAAGAAGCTTAGCCCAAGGTACATCGGGGCCTTATCGTATTATCAGAGGCAGGGCAAGGTCGCCATGAATTGGGACCTACCATCCGATTTCGGGGAAGGCATCCGCCTTTCACGTGTCAATGCTTCGCAAATGTATTGGTGACCTTCTAGAGTATTCCCCGTTAACGATGTCCAGTAACGGAGGAGTCAGCCTTACGAGGAGAACCCCGTAGCTATACTTGATCGTCAAGCGAGAAAGTCGGCGTACTAAGGATGTGGCTTCCGTCAAGTATCGTGGTGGAATAATAACAGAGGAGATGGACTCGGGAAGCCGAAGATGAGATGAAGAATAAGTATCCTTACTTGTTCCCTATGCCTACAGGTAATCTAAACTCCTAAATTGATTATATTGATTGATAGATGAAGCTATATGTTATAACAATAAAAGAGACTCCCCCGAAGTCTTTATAGGACCTTACGAAGCTAGTTTAACATTTGAGGACGAATGTTCTAAAGGGGGGGAAGGATGTTATGTCCCGTATTTTTGTACATTGGGATATTTTAAGCTAATCGCGATAAGTTTAAGGACAAGACTATTTTGGGATATGAGATAGAGACTTTTAATCCCCGATTTTAATTAATACACGAATTGTTTATAAATTTTATTTGGTATAGAAATATTAACGGATATTAGGGATTAATTAATCATGATTAAATTATTAAGTGGGGATTAGTGATTAAATTAATATTAATTAAGTCATTAGTGGATTATGGGACCCCACTATAGCATGGCCAAATCCGATTGGCCCATGCTATGAGGGGACGTGTCACTCTATGGGGGCTACACATACATAAGCCAAATTGATGACTAAGGCGTCCATTCCACTCATTTCATCTTCAACACATTTCAAGAAATATAGAGAGAGAGAGAGAGAGATTCTTTATGGCGCCATGGAAGAGGGCTGCGATTTTGTGATCGAAAAACTTATTTTCTAAGGTATTTCAACCAATTGAAGGTGGTTAATAACGTGGAATTGATCATTGGAGGTAGCAAGGACGTTTATAATTAAGTTCGCTAATTTCAGCCACATTAAGGAGCCAAGTTGTTAAGGTAAGGTTTAATCTTCTTTTACATGTTTTAGGGGTGGTTTGGATGTGTTGTAAATTAGTAGATGTGAATTGGATATATGAAATTATGTATGTTGATGTTGAAGTATTATTGAAGCCGTAGGGGGCTGTTTTAGTTGAAATTGATGAATAAATTTAGTATTTTAGTTGTTGTTATGGATTATGTGATGAGAATGAAGGAATTAAATGGTTAAAGTTGAAGTTGAATTTGTTTTGTGGGCTGTTGTAAGGATTATGGTGATAATAATGTAGTTTTCTTGCATATGGATAAGTGATGTAGTTGTCGTGTGGTTGCTGGTATGTCTCACTAAATTAGATGAAAAGATCGTATTTAAATAACGTATAAGAAGCGTACGGGTTTACTTTTTGTATTAGTAGGTGTTCGCAAGATTATCGGACATTTTTTACGTTGTAATTAGGCGCTGTTTGATATGTCGTTATTCTTGTTGAGCTCGAAGTTTAAGTATAGTTAAGATTATATATTGTGTTGTTGTATTGGTTGAGTCTGTTATAAGGTCGTTTAGACGAAAATGATATGACTAAGGATCATTAATAATAGCTTGAATATGTCGAGTCGTATATGGATTATTATCGATGTTGTAATACGCTATTTTGAATGTCACGCGGGCTAATCGGAGTGTTCTCGAATCTTGTCTTGATTAGTCTCACATAGTACTTGAACGTGTGGTTGCATTACGTTGACTTGGTTATTGTGTAGTTGGTTGAATATAAAGGAAACGTCGTCTAATTTTCTAGAAACGTGCTACTAACGTTGGAATACATTTTGAATCTCCCCGTAGCTTAACCATAGTTCTTGACATCTTAATATAGGTTGAGACGCTTCGGGCAGCATATACGTATTGTGTTACGGATAAGCGTTAAAGTTGCATGTAAAGTTATCCCTTCTTTTCTTTTGGCATGTCTTAGATATAAGTGACGATGATATGAGCTTGGGGTAATTCTATTCATAAGTTCCGAGTGTGATTCATGATTCTTATTCACTTCTTGATGTTAGAACTCTTAAGGTAGTTAAGCTACTGTTTCTCTCGAGTCTTCTATATGTTGGATAGTAGTCATGTGTATAAGCTCCTATTCCTAAAGACTTTATAATGACGAATCTCCTTGACTTCCATAAGCTGTTTCGCATTATCTTGATACATGTCTATATCTCCCGAAACGCTATTTGATGTAATCCATAATGACGTTTAAAGGGGTACTTGACATGACTATTGCTTTTGATATTCGAGTGTCGGTTTATTCTACATATTCCATTAAGTCCCGGATGATGATTTAGTTTGCATATGGTTACTCACTACTCTCCTCGTGCATGTTGTCTTGATATCTTTCACCGAGTCCCGGGCCGGGTATGTTATCATGGCCAGCTTTACCGCATTCACCGAGCCCCTCACTAGAGGGTCGGGTACGGTATATACATATATGATGATATTGATATGATGATGTGATGATATAATGATGTGATGTTGGCACCGAGCCCCATGATGGGCCGGGTATGATATACATGTATATGACAGATTCACCGAGTCCATAATGGGCCGGATATGGTATACGATATAGGCATGCATGATTTTATTTCATAAGGCACAGTACAAGTTGATTCCTTGATTATCATACTTGCCTCCCGGAATCTCTACTTCGCTTATGATCTTTCTATTGTATTTCATGCTTTATATACTTCGCACATATCTCGTACCGACCCCCTTTCTTCGGGGGGTCGTATTTCATGCCCGCAGTACGTACACTCGCGGGTGATCCGCCACCCAGGGACTCCTATTCAACAGCCTTGGAGTGCTCCATTGTCCCGGAGCCTGTGACTTTTGGTACGTATCCTTTTGATGTATATATATATATATATGTTTATCCAGGTACGGCGGGCCCCGTCCCGTCGTATGTCATGGATACTCTTAGAGGTCTGTAGGACATATGTGTGGGTTGTATATAGATGTCGTTCAACCGTGTTAGCATGACTTATGTATCGGGACGTTCCCATTCGTAGTGGTAGCCTTGCTCGGTTTGTATACATATATTTTGGGATGTTGTATGTAGGTGGTAGCCTTGTCGGCTTGCGTATGTATAGTTGGGGCGTTCCCATCGTTATGACAGCCTTGTCGGCTTGTGTACTATGTTATCTTTTGACGGTTGTGACTCTCTCAGAGACAGGTTACTTTGATATATATATGTGACAGTTCCGAGACGATCCACATTATGTTTAGTTTCGGATTGGTTATGGTTAACAAGTGTGTATACGAGTGTCCAGCTCGGGCACTAGTCACGGCCTACGGGGTTGGGTCGTGACATATAAATCCTGGCGATATAACTTTACTTAAAAATCTTTACTCATACTTGTACCCTATCTCTTTGTCTAACATAATCAACCTCGCATCCTTTACTTTCTTGTAGCAACCAAATTGATCCTTGCGATATTTTATCTTCACTTGTACACCTACTCTCTTTTCTCGTTACACATAAACCGACATCGTACCTAATTTCTGTATTTTCAAATAACTTCACAACACCCGCCTGAAAAAAATTGAGGTGAATCCTTCTTATAAGGATTAGCTAGAAATACATCACATATTCCTAAGGTTGATACAATCTCTACTTCCTTCGACAGCCAAGCAACATCACATTAAAAGTTATATAAAAAATCCAGAAAACAATCATAATTGCAATCCAACTTACCTAACTATTTCTCATTCTTGAGTTCAAGGTCATCATTAATACCCGAAGTAACTTGGCCATAATGATTCTCAGAATAGTACCAACTATCAAATACTCAGAATCCCCTTGAAGTCGAATGACTGGTGACTTCTGAATCCCAATGTAAACTCACATCATATAGGAAAGTCCGATAAAACGATTCGGTGTGCATTATTACAAGAACCCGTATATATATATATATATATATATATATATATATATATATATATATATATATATATATATATATATATATAAACTTCTAGAGTACAACTTTTCTCTACTCGTTAACTTCCTTTTCCATATTAATATCTCTTCGTTAACTTCCTTTTCCATATTAATATCTCTTCGTTATAAACTTATGTTTTCAATAAGTCTCAATCCTCCGAAATTTCGAATGCAACTCATTCCAGTTCCTTTAACTACTAATAATTTTTCCCCTTCAGGCATCTTCCCTTAAATTAAATTAAAATCATTATAAAACTTTTCTTTGAAAGCATCTCATAATTGTTCATTTAATCATAACTTACCAAACATCCGATTGTCACATTTTCCCTTCATTCTTTCTCTATATCATAGACATTCAAACAATTCAATTTGTAGAAATTTCGGCAGAGTTTCCTCTATACTTCTTACTGCCTCATTCCTTTCAACTTCAATTCTCATTAATTACCTCATAGAGGCATAATCAACTGCTTATCCACAATCAAAACATTTAGGGTTATAATCAGGGACATCACATCCTATAATTTAGCTCTACGGCACGATCAAAGATGAGAAGGAAAGGTCAATGGTTCCTAAATGCCCTGCAGCCTCTTGTTTATAAGTGTGGCATACTTCACACTCATAAATAAGACTCTACTGGACACGGCTTGTAGACACACCCTAGGACGAACTGCTCTGATACCACTTTTGTCACGACCCAACCAGAGGGCCATGACGGGCAGCCGGAGCTAACCTACCAAGCACCTCTGAACATACATCTCAATAATCATTTCTAGGTAGACCATAAAGATATCTCATGGCCATCATACTCTGCAAGGGCGTATATCACAAGATAATGGCACATCTCTATATAATCATCAACAGCTATGACCATAAACAATAGCCAACAAGGCTGCCATAATATTATACGACAATATGAACTAATAAGGTTAGGGGACATCAAGCTACATACATCTGTCTGCGAGCCTCTACATAGATTACAAGAATCCATAAATGGTAGGACTCCGCCATACCCAAGTATATACATAAAGAGTAAAACCAATAAACTGCAGCTCCGAAACAAATGGAGCGCTCTTGAAATTCCAGTGATGAAGCTCATAAGGATCAGATCCATCTCCTTGCTTCCCTGCGAGTATGAACGCAGCGTCCACAAGAAAAGACGTCAGTACGAGCAATGTACTGATTATGTAAGGAATGAATGGTAACATGATAAAAGCAGGAAGAATAGCATAAGATACAATAACTGTTTATACCTGATGATACCTTTTAAGAAATTCATCATGCCTACCTAACCTTTTTCTAGAAGAAACATTTCATATATCCACATACGTATCCATACAATACCATCCAATACAATACCATACAATACTATGCCCGGCCATATAGAGTCGGTATTATCCGTACCCAACCATAGTAAGGTTCTGTAATATAGGTACCCGGCCATAGTAAGGCTCGGTAACATTCGTACCCAACTGCAGCGGTGCACGCGCAATATATCTCGTACCCGATCACATAGGCTCGGCGTCACACATGACTATATATATACATATATAAGAGTATATAAATAAAAGCACATCATCATCATCATCATCATTATCATTATCACTATATCTTTCCTTAGATGATCAACTATCGTAGGATAAGATCAATAGTGTCATGAGAGTATCAAGAACGATAAGCTTGGATAGCATTAGAAATGGAATTATCATCATCGCTATATCTCACCTCGAAGGAATAAGCATTACGAGGTAAGATCAACAACAATGGATAAAGTCAAGAAACTCATGAAACAAACTCCATAATCTCATAATAACATCAAATATATAAGCTTTGGAATCTCTAGAAATAGGATCATCTTCATCCTTATTATCATCGTAGAAAACATCTATCTTTAGCATTATAAGAACTTTGATAATCATGAACTTCTAGCTTTTTTGGAATAAGGATGTTATGAAAATCATGTGTGGACTCATAAGAAAAGAATCATGCCTTTAGAAAGAAAGGGTTTAGCCTTAACATACCTTTTGGGTCTTCCTTATTGTTACACCTTGGAATTTCGGGTTATTGTGCGGTGAATATACTAGCACAAGTTAAGGGGTATATGATGTCCCTATAAGTAAGAAGGGGTACTTAATGATTCTAATTAATATTCCAAAGGCATTTGAGGCAAGAGAAGAAAGCTTGTTGGAGAAATTCAAGGTAGAGAGTGTCTTACCCCGTACACAAATGTACCAGTAGGTATTCCTGGTAATTTACAGGATTATAAGTCGAACGGATGGAATCGACAAAATCTGAATTAAATCAGGAAAACCTGCAGACATTAGACAGCGTCGATGAGCCATCGACATATCGACGGACCGTCAAAGAGCATCTTCAACATGCTTCTACGACCTTGGATCTACAGGCACAGGTCGAATGAAGCAAGTTGACGGTCCGTCGATACGTCGACGAGTCATCGACCCGCTCGTCCAAACGCACCTCTGGAACTTTTTTGGACCATCTATATAAGTTGAGAACCATGACTTTATTTCATTAATTTCACTTCTCCAGATCAGAGAAACTCCTAGAATATTCCTCTCAAAATTTCCATCACCATAGTGAAGATTTAGCAAGATCCGAGCCCCATAAACTCGAGCTTGTAAAGGGAAAGTTGCTCCTAGGGTTGATAGAAGCTAAGAATTCCATTGGTATTGAAGTTAGGGCTTCCCTCAAGTGAAGTATCTTCATCCAAAGATCATTTTATACAATCAAAGGTGAGTTTTACATCTATTTCATGTTATTAAATGTATTGAGAGGTTGAAAGGCTTGGATTTGAGAAGGAAGTAGAATATGAGCTCAAATATGGAAATAATGGTATTTTGAGTACTAAATTAATTTGAGTCATGACTCTTAGTATGAGATGGGTATAATCTTGTTATAAATGATGCTAATGTCGTTGAGGAAGTATTATGTGAAGGATGAGTATGGTGTTGTGTTGTTGCTATAGTTGTGGATGATTTTGAACGGGGGTTGTGAGGATTGAATAATGTTTAACTTGAAGAAGTTTATTGATTATGATGTTATGGGTGTTTTTTATTGTATGGAGGAAGTTGTTGAAACAAAGGAAATGCTGCCCAATTGTCGTTAGCTTTTAGTCGCCTTAGCTTAGTCTTAAGCATGTTTCTAATGGTCTAACGTAATACGAATTCTCTTAAATGTAGAGTGGTGAGCTTGGAAGGAGAATGCTTAGTCATTAAGGAGATGTAAAGGTATGTAAGGCTAGTCCCTTTCTTTCGTTAAGGCATGACTCTTATATTACTACCTTCCATATATTCCATGACCTTCTTACATTACAAAATGAAAGTTCATAATTCTTAAGAGCTAGAGATAAGATATGATCTATGTTAAGTATGATGATGATGATTCTATTTCCAAATATTCCAAAGCTTAGGAAATGATGTTGTCAAGAGCTTGATAATCTTATTTTATGATTTCATTTGTTGTAGTCTCACCTCATGATATTAGTTCCATCAAGGTGAGACATAGCGATGATGATTATTCCATAATGTAATCGGAGGTTCCCGACCTTACGTCACTCCGATAGGATTGTAGCTTTCACTTGGGCTCTCATGCATGCTATGTATAGTATAGGATGTACATGGATATATGAGTATGTATACATGGGATATGGGAGGAAGGGCCAGGTGTTATATACGCAATACTACTTGATCAGTTGGCATATTATGATATCGTCCCGGACGCGGGATGCCCAGACGCGGGATAAATGGATCGGGCCGTTCGTTCCGCGATAATATATAGATGTATAATGAATATATGGATAAATGGATCGGGCTGCACGTTCCGCAGCAATATATGATACATGATACGATGGATCGGGCTGTACGTTCCGCAGCATTAATGATGGTATATATATATATATATATATATATATATATATATATATAGGAAAGATGTTAAAGAAAGTTAACATGTATGATATCCGCCTTCAGAGGCTAGCAGTGCAGGTTATCTCCTTATCTCACGTTTCCTTACTTCTTTATGATGTTATTATTCATTCCTTACATACTCAGTACATTGTTCGTACAGACGTCCTTTCTTTTATAGACGTTGTGTTCATGCCCATAGGTAGACTGGGAGACAGTGCAAACTCTTAGGAGCTCACTCAGCAGATTTGCAGGAGCACTCCACTACTCCGGAGTTGCCGCTTATTGGTATACTCTTTTGTGTACATATTTCGGGCACGGCGGGGTCCTGTCCCGTCCCGTCCTTATGATTTCAGTACTCCAGTTAGAGGCTCGTAGATACTTATGTGTGGGTAGTACATGTTAGTAGATTTCTTCAGTGTATATTTTGTACCTCATTTTGTAGCCTCGTGGGCTTATATAGATATGCATATACGCATATTCTTGGGTGATGTGTAGTAATCATTTCATTGCAAGCTTTACTTTGAGAAGTTATATTTGGCCAGGTTGAATATGATAGTTGAGCATGGCAAGTGGTGCTCGGCGGTCAGCTCTGGGTGCTCGGTGGCCTCATGTGCGTACCCGTCATAGCCCACTAGTTGGGTCGTGAAAAAAGTGATATCAGAACAGTTCCGTCCTAAGGTGTGTCTACGAGCTGTGTCCAATAGAGTCTTGTTAATGGGTGTGAAGCGCGCCACACTTATAAACAAGAGGCTGCGAGACATTTAGGAATAATGACCGTCTTTCTTCTTCATAGATCGTGCGATAGAGCTATAATGTAATATTCCTCTTTTCTCTCTAATTATGCGTTATGATTTCAGCTATGCCAGTGAAGAGGAAAGTAGCAGCCGCCCAGAAGGGCAAGACTGCGACAGGAAGGCGGGTTGAATAGGAGCCACCGGTAAATATAGAGGAGGGTGAGTCCCATAATAAGTGTTACATCCCGTATTTTTGGACTAGGAAATTAAACCATCCAATATGAGCAAATTTACCCGAGCCCGAACGATTTGGTCATATTCAAGCATGTGAATTAAGAGCTCGGCGTATAAAATGATGAAGTCCCGAAATGATTTAAGATAGAAAAGTGTGACAACGATGATTGGGAATAATATTATATGTGTGGAAAATGAAGTTATGGACTAGTGCTATATCTCATTATCATGATAATGAATACATGAAGTATGTTAAATTGGGGAAAACAATTAATTACGTGAGGCAAGGTGATTTAATTAAAACAACTTAAGGAGACAAGTATTATGCTTACATACCACGTGTGTGCATGTCATGGACGTAATGGATGACTAACGACTAATACAGATTGTATATTCTAATGTTATACCCCTTGGTGCCAATTCTTAATCACTATAATAGGGTGATATGTGGTTGGTCCATACACAAAAGGGATCAAAATGCGTCTTTGTTATATATAGTATATAAGTGGATATATAGAAAGATTTTTTGGGTCTTTCTTTGGCTTTAGGATGAAGTACACTTCATAGAAATTAATGTAAGGTTTTCATATAACTATTCACTGGAAGGTAACAATGGCCATGTATTTCAGTGAGCTACATGGATGGATACAATGGCTACCAGAAAAATCTATGTTTGTTACCAAAATAGTAACGTGACTCTTTTGTCATGTACCAGCAGTAGCGCGTATTCTTATTGCTTATAAGCAGCAACGTTTTCTCTTCAAATTTGATGAAACAAAGTGTACTTCTTAGTAAATGAATCCTACTATGACGTGAGACCAATTTTCCCGTCGGTAACCCCGTGCTGGTGGCATAGAACTTCTCTTCTATTTTGTTGTGCGATTCAATCCGGGCTTTCTTCAAAGTGAAGTAAAGTGGAAAAAGAGTACTTCTTTGCATATAAGGTAAGAAATCCTCTCTCCTAACTGTATTTGATTTATCAAAGTCATATCTACATTGCTAGATGAAAGAAATACGAAAATTATATCAGAAATCGGATAAATTGGTATTGTAGTTTGGTGGACTGTTTTGGGAGGTTGTTCTTCTGAAATTATGTGACTGGAAATTAATTGAATAAACTGGAGGTGTTGTTGTTATTGTTAATATTGTTGAGAAATTTCAGAATGAAGATGGGGTTTAAAACTATTATTTAATTGACAAGCCGAGCTTGCAGCTCGTCGCATTATTGTTTGAATTATTGAAACTGTTTTATATTGTTGAGGGGCTGGATCGATGGGATTAATTGTTGATGTTGTTAATATAGTTGTTAGTATTGTTGTTGATGATTTGTCCGAGTTGAATTCTTGGGGTTTGTTGAATTTATAAAGGAAACGTTGTCTGAATTTCTATAAAGGACGTGCGAGCTTAGAGTTGGATTCCTAAGTACCTATAGCTAATGTTTGGTATCTACTGATGTTATTGTAGATCTTGGAAAGCCCAAGACTTATGTTTGGATTAGCTTAAGAAGCGGACAAGGTATGTTAAGGCTATCCCTTTCTTTCATTTTGGCATGATCCTTATCATATGAACGAATACAGTGAGCAAGCGAGTTCCAAAGACTCTATTCTTAGATAGTGTAGAGATATTTGTATCCTTGGCCTCCTATGTTTTATGTCCATAACTCCCAGATACTTATCATATTAGCTTCTTATGTCACCAGAGGAGTTCAGAGTATCCTTTTCCAAGTCTTACATGCATTTATATATATTATATTATATATGGATCGGGCCGTACGTTCCTCGGCATAATTATATTATATATGGATCGGGCCGTACGTTCCTCGGCACTATTATATCATATATGGATCGGGCTGTACGTTCCAGAGCACTATCAGTTATATTATAACCTATGCCTATCGTACGCCACAGTGTCAGTTTTAGTCATATAGAGTTACGCAGATATTTACATTTCACCAAGTCCCTTACTAAAGGGTCGGGTACGGTATATAATTACATTACTAGTCTTTGCCTTTGAGGCTATTTACATTATTGTTCTCTGCCTTTAGGGCTATTCACCGTACAGTTTGTTTCTCATACTTTCATTATGATTTATGATTCATTCTTTATGATTACTGCTGCCTTACATACTCGGTACATTGTTCATACTGACGTCCCTTTGCTTGGGGACGCTGTGTTTCATGCCACACAGTCCCATATTGCTTTGCAGGAAAGTTATACAGGAGACTGACTGTAGGGTATTCCCAGGCTATCAGCTGGATTGGTAAACTCCATTTCATTCGGAGTATGGCCGAGTCGGAGTATTTCTTTATGATTTGAGTCAGATGCATTATGGATATGTTAGGGCCCTGTCCGAACTGATGTTTTGATAGCATGTTCTACGTTAGAGACTTTTGCAGATAGAGTCATGTATACGATGTCGTCGGCTTTGTAAAGAGGCTAAGTAAGCCGATGTATCATTATGCATTACTTTACAGATTTCATATGATTACAGATTTCACTTGATTTGAGAAAGACAAAGAGAATCGTTTTGAAAAGCTTTCATTATGCACTTCATTTCATGAATTAAAAGTCCAGTGAGATTATGAGTATAACGAGAACCAGCGGGTTTGCTCATCCCTAAGTAAGGGTCGGGTGCCCATCATGCCCTATTAGGATTGGGGTGTGACAAAGTGGTATCAGAGCAGTTCATTCTAGGGGTTGTCTGCAAAGTCGCGTCTAGTAGAGTCTTGTTTATAGTGTGTTGCGTGCCACATTTTTAAACAGGAGGCTACAGGGCATTTAGGATGGTTACTCTTGTTTCATATCTAAAATAGTGCGATAGAGCCAAGCCATAGGAAATGAGATTCCTTATACTAACCCTTGATTTCAGCAGAAGAACGGTATCGACAGAAGAAAGTGAGTGATGATATTGTAAGTTACAGAGGTAAGTCACTTCGTTGAGGCTACATTATCAGAATATGTATTTATATGATAATGGAATGGTTGTCATAGAGGTGAGTCAGTGCAAATGCAACAGAGGAATTGATTAAATGTATCTCTTGATGATAAGTTCAGTTATAAGTTTGTGAACTGAACAAATTGAATGAATCAGTACAAAGGTAAGCAACGGTACAAAAGATGTATGTCGAGTAAGGTAAGAATATTGAGGTATGATTGAAATGCAAAGCTGAAGAATGAAAGGGAAAGTAAATAGGAAGGTATAACGAGGCAGATCGCTAAAGGACCAGGCACATCTCGAGGTGTGATTTATGAGGTAAGTTCGACATCTTTGTACTTTTACTTGAAATTTCACCAAGTCCCTTACTCAAGGGTCGGGTACGATATATAATTACATTACTAGTCTTTGCCTTTGAGGCTATTTACATTATTGTTCTCTGCCTTTAGGGCTATTCACCGTACAGTTTGTTTCTCATACTTTCATTATGATTTATGATTCATTCTTTATGATTATCTTCTTTTTACATACTCGGTACATTGTTCACATGCGACGTCCCTTTGCCTGGGGACGCTGTGTTTCATGCCACACAGTCCCATATTGCTTTGCAGGAAAGTTATACATGAGACTGACTGTAGGGTATTCCCAGGCTATCAGTTGGATTGGTAAACTCCATTTCATTCGGAGTATGGCTGAGTCGGAGTATTTCTTTATGATTTGAGTCAGATGCATTATGGATATGTTAGGGCCCTGTCCGAACTGATGTTTTGATAGCATGTTCTACGTTAGAGACTTTTGCAGATAGAGTCATGTATACAGCATGTCAGTTTTGTAAGCGGCTAAGTAAGCCGATGTATCATTATGCATTACTTTACATATTTCATATGATTACAGATTTTACTTGATTTTAGAAAGACAAAGAGAATGTTTTTGAAAAGCTTTCATTATGTATTTCATTTCATGAATTAAAAGTCCAGTGAGATTATGAGTATAACGAGAACCAGCGAGTTTGCTCATCCCTAAGTAAGGGTCGGGTGTCCATCATGCCCTATCAGGATTGGGGTGTGACAAAGTGGTATCAGAGCAGTTCGTTCTAGGGGTTGTTTGCAAAGTCGCTGTTACACCTCGAAAAATTCCCGTTAGTGTACAGTGAATAGACCCATGAAGGACATGACGAATGCGAGGTTTGGACAAGTAAGAAATAGTATGTGATAGTCTTAATTAAGATTTCCAAAGACATCCGAGTTAAGGAAAGAAAGTTGTTAAGGGAAGCGAGTCATACGTTGAGTAACGGATAAGAATTTTGAGTATTGAGTTAATGATGTTTTAATGACACCTTGAGGAAGAGTTATAAAATCCCTTAGAATAGTATTGAAGTGATGAACAAGTGTTAAGAAGGTTCCTGGGATCGGAGATCAAACGAGTCGACGAAACAACTCTCGAAAAA
>NW_026714457.1:0-22921 GCF_029784015.1 Lycium ferocissimum | reverse complement strand
GGATAAAGAAATTGGCAAAGCACGTTTTAAATAACTGAGATAAAGTGTTTTTGGGGCCAAAAAACAAAAAATGGATTTCAAAGCTGAGTTTTACCTTAAAATAAATATCAGACTTTGTTCAATAAAGAAATAGCAAGCACATTTTTAAAAGGGATATATATATATAAGTTGTTTGACCATAGATTCGATTCACTTGTTAAGGATAAAATGTGCAAAATATAAAGAACATCTTTCTTGTAGAATAAAAAAAAGGGTCCAATTTTCACACCCCTAATTATTAAAAAAAAAAAAAAAAAATTAGGTAAGGATATTCTAGAAATGTATTAAACGGATTAACTCGGTCCACGTGTGAGTAAACCATGAATGAAACCTATTTCATCCAGACTGTAAAAATAAATAAACTTTCTATCCTTTTCTATAGAAAAACTATATCCTTATATATAAAAGGAACTAATTATACCCGGATATTATAAATCCGAACCTAAATACCCTATATGTAAAGCGACTATATTCAATTCTTTTCAAAATGGATATACAACATGACAAGCCTTTGAAGGAAATAAACACTAAGTAAACAGTTCATGTAAATACTCATACATTGGAATTTGAAGGTCAACCGTATAGTGCGGTTCCTTAATACTAGGATGCCTAACACCTTCCCTAGGGGGTCACTAGAACTTTGGATTAAGAAGGATATTTCACGGCGTATGAATAAACCCTTCAGAATTGGTTTTCCTAATTTCCTAAAAATTAGGTGGCAACTCTTTTAAAACAAAGTCCGAAAGAGCACCAACGATTTCGAAGTAGCTTTTCCAAGCGCTAACTCCGCCCATGAAAATGTGAACCGTTACACTTACCTTTCCTGTTTAATCATACCATAGCCTTATTACTACATCCACCATTCTATCAACATAGTCACAATAACCCACCGTCAGACCACATAGTCCACTTAAGATTCCTCTTTAAGGTTACTTCTTTCCCTTTTCCTTAATATAGTCGTTAAGGCTTTATGACATACCATTATTGCATAACATAAAACACTTTAGATTCATACTTGCTTAATTTTTAACACTTTATCAAAGCGAAAAATATACCTGCCATCCTTAGTTGCTCTGGTCCTGAAACTCCGATGGACATGAACCTCTCCATGGGCCTACTCTAGAACCCTGATTTGGCACGGATCGCTCTAACATCAGCTGGGAAAATTCCTCTTCCTGTAGTCTCTCTATCGGTTGTTCACCGCCGCCCGAAACTTTGACAAATGTACACACTATACTAAGCTGTCCGGTCTGGCCAGCACCTTTATTTGAATCTTGCTCCAATGATACCGTCAAGTCTTGGTTAATAGGGTCCTTAGGCTGCAAACTCCTTGGTTTCTCGGAAGGCCCTGCACTTTCCCCTGGTCTACCATAATTCAAAGCTTGGGAATCAAATCCGAGTATTGGCCTTTCCCTTCCTTGCCCGACTATGGCCAAAGATAAAACTGGCAACATCGGAGTTTTTCCTGGCTTCTTCACACTTATTAAAGTTGATGGTACCTGTAAAGCTGATTCATCCCGAGTCTCTGATGGGTCTATTTCCATAGAAGATATGATCTCAGATGGGTCCATCTCAATGGAGGGTACATCCTCACTTGGGTCCTCCTCTAAGGAATAACTTAGTCCTCCCCCTGTCATCATTATAATTCTCGAATCACCCGTAGTCCTTCCTGAAGAAGTCGTCGTCAAACTGTAAAACAACAGAAGTCAAGGGTGAAGATTTTACACCCTATGACTCCTAATCTATGCACGATCTAGAATAAAAAGAAGGATAAACATCCTAAATGCCCTGCAGCCTCCTGTTTATAAGTGAAGTACGCTAAACACTCATAAATATGATTTTACTAGACACGGCTCGTAGACAATCCTAGTACAAACTGCTCTGATATCACTTTTTGTCACGACTGAACCGGAGGGCCATGACGGGCACCCAGAGCTAAGCTACCGAGTACCATAAAATATACATGCATCTCATATCCATACGTGAGTGGGCCATAATGCTAACTCATAGATAGATACCATAAACTGTATGGGACACAAGCCCAGAAGATAATATACGTGCGTCATCAAGCTGATCCCAAGTATACAAGCCGACAAGGTTATCAAAATGATGATACAACAAACATAGACCGAGAAGGTCATAGAACATCTTACTGTGCATATCTATATACGAGCCTCTACTGGAGTGCATAATATAATAAGGATGGGACAGGACCCCGCCATACCCATCTTTACACAGAAAAACCATACAACTGGACTTGTTACACCTCAAATTTTTTTTGGGTCATTTGCATTGTAAGTGAACTAAAGTAAGCTCGGAGAGGTCATGGAACCCTTATGAGGTTAATGAATACTCTTAACAAGTGTTAAGAACGAGCCTAAAGGTTCCGGGACCAAGGAAATCAAAGAAAATAAATTTGTCAAAAATTTGAAAAGAAGTTGACAGAATTTTAGGCAGATTTTTAGTCAACTTTGGAGGGGTATATCTCCTAGTATATTAGGAGTTTTAAGGTGCTTCAAAAGCCTAAAATGAAGTTCGTCGAGTTTAGTTTTTAATGCAACAAACCTCTTACCGATACGACATCGGAGTAGAGAATTATGGACGATACAAGTTAGGCTGACAGAGCAAAAGCGCGCGCTACAGTAACTGCTACAGTATCTGAACCGACTTTAAAACCTTATAAAAGGGGTTTTACCCCTCAATTTTCATGCAAACACCTCTCAAAATCTCCCAAACTCTCTATAATAATCCCCCAACTTACGTCCATAGAATTTTAGCACAAATTAAGTGAAATCTCCGAATTTAGGTCCGAACAGCGTATAGTTGTGATTATAAAATCATATAGCGACGAGTTTTGGCTTAAGTTCAAGGGGGAAAATGAAGATATCGCAATATTGATGGGAGTAAGGTATGAATATCTTCTTATTAATGTTAGCTTCAGTTTATTTACGAATATAAAGTTGTTAAACAGTCGTATAACGAGTTGGTTAGTTGTGGAACTTGGAAAACATCGTGTGGGATGTTTATGGAACATGATGGTGTTGGAAATAATGTTGTTAATGTTGGTATTGCTGTTGTTGTTGTTAGTTGTTAAATTATGATTTCGGGCTAGGCATATAAACAGGGGAGATGCTGCCCAAATTTCAGCAGATTTTAAGGAGATTAAATTTGAAGGCTTAGGATAAGTATATAACAATGGGCCTAACCATAGTTTGAATGGTCTTATATGTAGATTGCGAGACCAAAAATAGGTGGGAAAGTCGAGACGTGAATTTTCAGGTATGTTAAGGCCAGTCCCTTTCTTTCCAAAGGCATGATTCCTTTCTTGTGAACCCATAAACGTTTTCTAAAATGTCCTTATTCTCAAAAGTTAGAAGTTCGTGATTCTAAAAGCTTCTTATGATACTAAAGATGAGATGTTTTCTATGATGAATATGATGATGATGATCTTATTTCTAGAGATTTCAAAGTTTATGGTTTTAATGCTATCATGAGTTTCTTGAGTATATTTCATGATTTTCTTGACTTTATTCATTGTTGTTGATCTCACCTTATAATAATTGTTCCTTCAAGGTGAGATATAGTGATGATGATTGTTCCATAATATAAATCGGATGTTATCGACCTTACGTCACTCCGATAAAGTTGTAGCTTTTAATTGGGCTCTCGTGCATGCTTATGTTTATGTATGATTACACCGGGCCTAGTTGGCCTAGCATGACACCACTTCGGTGGGTGGCTTATGGATAATGTTAATACCGTGCCTAGTTGGCTGGGCATGACACCACTAGTGTGTGGCGTGAAATGGTTACCCCGGACGCGGAAGACCCGAACGCGGGCTAATGATTATGTTATGTACATGTATATGATATGAGAAATGTTTTATTTAAAGGTTAAGCATCCATGATATCTACCTTGAAAGGCAGTCAGATATCTCTTTATCTCATGTTATGTTACATGTCTCTTATTATGACATTATTCATGCCTTACATACTCAGTACACTATTCGTACTGACGTCCTTTCTTGTGGACGCTGCGTTCATGCTCGCAAGTAGACAGGTAGGCGTGACTGACCCCTAGGGGCTCCATCAGCGGCAACTTAGACGCGCTCCAGTTGTTTTAGAGCCGCAGTTATTGGTGCTACTCTTTTGTATATATACAGTTGGGTATGGCAGAGTCCTGCCCTGTCCTTAAGAATTCATGTATCTTATTTAGAGGCTCGTAGACAGGCGTGTGTAACTAGATGTTCCTTAACTTTATCAGTTCTTATGGTTGTATAATACTTTAGTAGTCTTGTTGGCTTATGTTTATGGGCATTGTTGCTGATGATTGTACTAAGTATGATATTCACAAGTTGTCTATGTGGCCCACCTAGTAATGACTATGAAATGTCAGACCAGAGGTGCTCGATAGGCTAGTATCGGGTACCTGTCATTGTCATGCCCTATTTTTAACGGATTAAAACTAGTTCACAACTTATGACTATGTTTCCTCTGGTTTTGCAAATTTTCAGAGTCGCCTCCTAATTTTAGGAAAATATTAGGAAACCATTCGTGAAAATGTAAACTCCATTTTAGTCTTTGAAACCTGTGAAATTCCAGGTAAGGGTTTTATTTACCCCAAGGGGAAGGTGTTAAGCATCCCTCAGAACCTATCCGAGGACAGTCTTTAAACTTAGTTTAATTAACACTAGAGGGGGATTATTTAATCTATTTATTATCACCTATTTAAAGAATTGCAGGAAAGAAACTACTCTCTCAAAATTATTTGTATAAAAAAAAAGGGTTTTAAAGTAATTATAACTATGCGAGCAAATGTATATTTATAAAGGAAGTAGTTAATGCCACTGTGTGCGTGAGAAAAATATGTATGACAATTATTTTATATAAGAATAGTATGTATAATATAGAATAAGAAGATATATTTTTTTAAATTTTTTTTTGTTTATAAGAAAATAACGTATATATGTAATAGGTATATCATGGGCAACTAAAAATAGTTATTGAAGACATGATAGTACTATATAGATGCATATAACGTAAAGACAACCAAGGGAATTAATGGAGATAAAATAGCATATGTATGGTACGTGTTTTTAAAAAAATAGTATGTAGGCATACTCATTGTGAAGGGAAGTAATTAATACGAGTTGTAAAATTCTATGCACTAGGGATGTATATTGTTTACAAAAGAGTACATGTGTATTTTTTGAAGATTTGGGTATAAATATGGTTATGGTATACAAGGACAGAATACATGATGTGGAGTATAAAAGTACCTATTATTTATAAGAAAATAACATATACATGGAATATGTCTATCATATGTAAAATAGTATAAATAGGTATACTTTTAGAAATACCCGTGAAAAATATAATAATATGTATAAGTATCGTGATAGATATAGGTACACACATAGTGTAACGATGATTGGATGATTTAATAAAAGAATAAGATTGTATACATATGTATATGAAAAATAGAGTATGTACCTTGTAGCTCTCGCAAAATAGCTTGAGCCACTATACTCGAGCCGTAATATAATTTCCTCATTTAGACTTAATGAATCTAACCTGTTCCATATATTTGCATTAAATAGAAAGTGATCGCCCATAAAATATGCATCTTATCCTCTTTAGACCCCTATTTACTTTGCTCATTTTTTTGTCAAAACGGATAAAAAAAAAACGTTGGTTAACTTTAAAGAAGAGAAGAAAAGAAAAAGAAAAAAATCATCCTTATCTATTAGTTAGAAAATGTTTATAACCTGTGAAATACGCAAAGTTAAATGGAAACCAAGATTTATATCTAAAGAAAGTGACCAACGACAAAGTTCGAGCGTTCACGAGTTCACAAACAAGCAAGAAGCAAAATACTACAAATTAAACTCATAAAAGATGTTAGTCAACGGGTCCATATGACATAGAATAATACAAAAGATATAAAATTTTTAAGGGAGTAAGAGGGACGGGGACGCTTGACAAGAACGAAGGCTGTTAGACACGAGCATGCGGATGCCGCTACTGTTTTTCTCTGAATCTGGGCAGAATCCGGAGTTGCCTTAACTCCAAATGCTCCCAAGTGTTGCATGAAAAGAAAAAAAGGAGAAGCAAAGTATTAGCAGCGATCTTAATCACAAGCATAAAACTAATTAATGAGAATAATTACATAATCTGAAGTGAAGCACGTGTCTTGCTTGGTTTCCAGAATTTACACAAGACATCTCATTTAGCTTTGGAAAGGACTTGTTACAATTCATATATTTATCTCAAACATCTTTACCATTACCCATAAAACATCTTAACTTCACGATTCAAACATGAAAATGCAAGCTGGCAATTTTTTACAACTAAACTACTTTTATAAAATGAAGAACCTTCCAGTTGTTGGCATTCCAGTATTCAAAAACGACTCCATATTTTGTTTTAAGGTTCAAAGAGTACATAGAACTTTCAACAAAAACACAACTATCAGATGATATTAAGCTAACTGAAAAATAACAAACCAAACACCCATTCCATTATTGATCACCGAAGTACCAATAGACTGTTAATGCTATCTTGTAGTAATATCATGAATTTCAATAGTTGGCTTATTTCACGGACCAATTCTCAAAGGGATTCCCAAAAAAAAAAAAAAAGAACATAAGGATTCTCCTGTTAAAACCCAACAGCTAGTACTACATGGACAGGTACCTCTTTTACACTAGTTCACTTTCTCAAAGCATGACTAGAATGCCACAAAGATTGCTACAACAATAAAAGGAATTGAATATGTGATTTCCAACAACAATCGGGTCTTAAATCCTTATCCAAAGATAACTTAACCAGAACACTTTTAAGAATTTTCAAGACAGTGATATAAAACAGTCCAGAAACCTTAACAAACTCCACATGCTTTACAAGTTTACGCTATCAATATTTTACGGAAAAAAAAAAGAAACTGAACTCATACATGTTTAACTTCGTGAATGGATGAAGAAGAGAAGCAAACATTCCCATAGCAAACTCATTTGCTAGCTAGATTTTTAAAAATCAGTCATTAGAACCACAAGCTAGAGAAAACATACTTAGCACACAACGGACTTCAAAACGATGAAACAACCCACTGTTCTTTATTCAGTTTTTAACACCCTTAAATTCTAAGAGCCAAACCAATTACATCAAAAGAAGGTAGTATGTTCATATCTCAAAGATCGTTTTTTTTTTAGAATCTAGAGAAGAGAACCTTAAACCACCAAAACGCAAAGAAGAGTTTACAACAACTAAGTTCCTGAATGTAGACATTGAATGGTTTCACAAGTTTAAACTCCTAAGTATACATCTATATCTAGGATGCTAGACAGTACGAAACCAGATAGCTTTTTTTTTTTTTTTTTTTAAAAAAAAGAATCAGAAACAGTAACCCTTTTTAATGAAAAAAACAATAGCCTTTTGTTTGGTTTATGAGCAGATTTTTAACTAAAATGGCAACAATGGATTCACATAAACACTTCAAAGAAGAATTTGGATGAGTGACAAAGCTATTCGAACAATTACATGTTTGACAGATTCAATCTTCACATATCAGTCACTTTTCGGTTCAACCAAAAATGATAAATTTTCCTTTTTCTCCAGTCAAAACAGTGACTTTTTAACTCAAAAACAGTAGCTTACCCTCTTGATTTCTTGTTGTTGATCCTTGATTTCTATGGATTTCTCATGGATGAAATGTTTGGAACCCTCTAGAGATTTCTTGAAGTGTGGAGGTGAAGTATGGAAATGAAATGAGAATGAAAAAGGGTCCCTTATATTAATCACAAAAGCTGATTTTTAATGAACAGTCGTCGGCTGTACAGTGGTCGTAAACCACGGTTTACGGACTGTATGCTAGTTTACAGGCCGTATAGTGTGGTCGTATTTAAGCATATCAAAATAGAAAGGTATGATGGAGATCATGGCAGTTTACGACCCAATTTACGGGCCGTATTTCGGTTTACGGTCCGTCTTCCGCTTACGTCCAACCGGCTCGAATGAAATTCTGCAACTTTTCACTGTACGCTCACGGGGAAATTTCCGGGGTGTAACAGTCCATATCCTTCAAGAATCACACATGTTTGAATCAATGGACATAAAGCCAATAAATACGCTCGCTCTCACAAAGAATATCACATGTAAAATACGACATACCATAGGCTTTCCCGTAGTGTAACCACTCCACTAATACAAGTAAGACGAACCTAGAATCAAGTAGGACTTCGCGGGTTGTAATGTAGGCTAAGGGGCGGGTAGGAATTATTTGGATAATGGTGACTAACCTCCCTAAGCACTTTAATACATATACTTTTATCATTCTTGCACAATTTCTTCATTAGCCCTTATTCAACACCAACCAACATTTAAATTTCTCCCAATTCACCCATTTTTCTTTGTTCAAGCACCACTCTTTTAAAAGTCACACAAGTTAGAAGGAAAACCTTTTCGCTACATTTTTTTTCAGATTTCTTTCTTTTCTTTTTTTTTTTCTTTCAATTCCCAACTAACAAGTGAATTAGTTCTTTTCATTCGGTGCTCCAATGGTCTTCCTAGATTACAATTAACAACCGTTTCCCCTCTTTATTCAACATCCCAACTCCCATTATACATGTGAATTATTAAAGTGCTCATAGGATATTTGGATCAAAAATCAGTTTTATAGAACGAAGGGGTAAAGGCTAATTAACTGCTATCAAAGAAATAGCTAAAGGCTCAAAAGGGTTAACTAGGGTGCTATTTGCAAGTTGGTGGGATAACTTTTTAGGCTTTTTAATGACTAATCAAAAACACCTCTATCATTTTCTAGCCTCAACCGAACTTCATTTCGCTTTGCGAACACACAGGGTAAGTTCTAGACGTCAATACCAAACATGGATTCACATGCAAAACCTTAATCACACATGGCACACAATCAACGCAAGAGAGATTCGGTTGCCCCTCGAATCAAACAACAATGAAAATCAATAATGCCAAGTGGGTCATACGAGTCAAATAACGACTATTTTGCAAGTGCTTTCAAGAAAAGTGATACAATTTCAAGGCATGTTTTAACAAAAAAATTTCAAAATCACTTATATGCCAATACTTCACCTAACCCGTGCACCTAGCATTTGAATACACCTACCCTAAGGACTAATTTTCCCTCAACCAAGTTGTCATCCACACGTCATCAGGAAAAGCCCTTTCTATGATTATAATAGAAAAATCTACCTACGCCCGGTTCAAAGGCCCCCCCTCGGGAAAGAACCGAGGCCATAAGAAAATCCAAAGGGGTGGATGATGAATGCCTACTAATGAGGGACTTAAAAAGTTATCAAAGAAAAATAAGGAAAATAAAATCTTTTTGAATTTTTTCAACTTTTTCTATTTTTTTTTCTTCGACACTAAGATGCAAAACTACTAAAAATAAAAAAAATCCTAAGGCATACTAATCATCATCCGCAACCTCAAAACATGTTGTTACAAAGCAGGGGCGTATTTTCCCACCCCACACTTAAAATAATGCAATGCCCTCAATGCATATATATTTGAAAAAAAAAAAAACAGAGTGCAAGCAAGGTAAGAAATACTCCCTGGGGCCCACTAGGGCCTAGCTAGCAACATGCTCTCATCATCAAGGGACGAATGACCCCGCACTTAAAACTCTGGCATGCTCCTCAGCTTTCAACTTTGGGTACTCAGACTTCCCCTAATCGTCGTGGCACGACATGAATCA
This sequence comes from Lycium ferocissimum, assembly GCF_029784015.1. Taxonomy (NCBI): domain Eukaryota; kingdom Viridiplantae; phylum Streptophyta; class Magnoliopsida; order Solanales; family Solanaceae; genus Lycium; species Lycium ferocissimum. The sequence continues at coordinate 13,153 of NW_026714457.1, read as the reverse complement.
ACTTTTTCCTCCACCTCGAACTTATGAATTTCACCCCTAATTTTGCATCCAATTTTCTATTACGCTTCTGGGGCGGTGGTGTAAAAATAAAGGAACCAAGCAATAGATATCATTTCTTGAACATCTTGGCCCTTAAGTGGGGAATGTCGCTTTGTCTTTTCGGTGTGGCAAATTTCAGGATGTAAGGCTCTTGTTCCTCATTTATACACTTCTTCAATTCATCAGCGTGGAAGGTTCGATTTCCATGTCGCCAACCACGCATAATGTAGAAAAATGTTTAGAACGAGGACCAACACGCCCTAACTCTAAAACTGCGTTATTTCTGACATCCTCACTTTTGTATACCTCCTCAATAATGACATCAACAACAAATATCTGATTGAATGGTTGGAGTTCCTCTGTCTGCTCCACATGCGGGCCACTATCCAAGGTAATATGTAGTTGGGCATCAGACGCCTCAACCTTTTTATTCATTTATGCCTGCAAGCCATGGATATCTGAGCCAAATTGGTCTATCTCTTGTCCGAGCTCGCCTCTACCTTCTATCGCCTGTAGCCATGTTTGTAAGACCATCACGGAGAAATCCATGAAATTTCATTTGTTGAGCTTGTTCTGTTAGCCAAGATTGGCTCACTATCTCTGCTTCTTCAAAGCTATCTACTTGTGGGAACTCGCTCTCTTCTTCTGTTTGATGTTCGTCTTGAGTATTGGCTAAGCCTGTAACTTGTAGATCATTCCAAGTTTTGGCCTCAGCCTGCATCTCTGTGAGTTTGGCACGAATCCTCTCTATGGCTTTCCACATTTCTGCATTTTGCTCTCTCATTAATGCATCATGCTCCATCATTTGCTCCCCTATTTTCTTCATCATATCTCTAACCTGAGAAAGACTTTCCGCATCCTCCACTTCGTTACTACTGTCAACATCACAAATAACAGGAGAATCATAATATGGGCTCGGGACGGGGAGGAGAGTTAGGACAACCATTCCAATGACCGTCTTGACCACCACATATATTACAAATATTGCACTCAAAAGATTGGGAAGGTGCACACAACCCATTCCCGAAAATATTTTGACAGTGTTGCCACAAGTGGGGTCCTCCACAAATCAAACAAGGATCACCAAAATAGGAACAACCAATATTCGACCAATTTTTACTCCAAGATTCCATATCAAGCAAACTAACCAAAATATTAAATTAAAAATAAAATAAAATAATAATAAATAAAAACATGAATAGAAATTCAAAAATCCAAATTAGAAAAACAGTAATATTGCTAAGTCCCCGGCAACGGCGCCAAAAACTTGTTGCTCCCAAACGCACACACAAGTATATGTGGTCGTACAAGTAATATAGATTGTTAAGTCCAGATATCGATCCCACAGAGACTTAGATTCTACTGTTAAGCTAATTCAAATTCGGATGACACTATTCAAGAAAGTGAAAATCAAGATGTTTGTTGAACTAAACTACAACTGAAAAGTAAATAATTTGTGATGGGTGTTTGTGTGACTGGAATATCTTGACAAAGATGTAAGAATTATCAGATGAGAGAAAGATTTAGGGTCATGGCTTTCGACAATCCAGTTGATTTTTAGACAATTTCACCTATTTTATTTCCTGGGTTACTAGTTGACGGGTTAATTATACTTTGTGATATTCTCTCGAACTACTCACAAGTTCGTAGATGTTACTATAACGCCTATATCTCTATGGTCATTAGAGGTAACAAGAACGCATTTATTTCTCCGTATTCAACTAAGTAGGGCTAAAGGGTATATCTCTATCCTCGAGCGAAACGATTAAATCGAACAAACTCTATTTATTCTTATTACGTACGTGAATTCCCTTTCTCAAGTACAATTCGCGCACTACGTATAGTGTCTAACTATTAGCCAGATAATCAAACAATTAAGATCAAGAATAAATAAGCAACCCAAAATATGGAAAATCAATAGATAATAATTGTCATCAAATCAACTTTCAAGTCTTTCGCCACAACCCTAGAATTTAGAAGTTTAGCCACTCATGATTTGTTCATAGACAAAAGAATTCATGAATAACCTAGGGTTGAAAAAGATGAAAAATAAAAGAAACCTAAAGAGAGAAAAAGAGAACGGTGGCTAACAAATCCTTGAATAAATCCCAGCACACGTTCTCAGCAAAATAAAACATCTATATACGCCCTAGGGTAAAAATAAAAATAAGGAAACCAAATCCTAGTCGAACCGGAAAGTCCAGCGAACCCCGCTTTCCTTCCGCGATGCGGAAGAAAAGCGCAATGTTCTGAGGCCTCCCGCTTTCCTTCCGTGATGCGGAAGAATAGCGCAATTCTGGTTCCCTTTTCTTCCACTATGCGGATGAAAAGAGAGACCTTCAGTTTAATTTTTTCCTTTTAGTTCATCACTTGTGGTCTTCGACTTTTCACCTCGTGTAATCATCATATGCTCCAAAATCAATCACTTTTAGCCCGGTTTTCCATCGCTTGTCCTCATCGTACCTATACACATGAAATATAATGACATAAGTTCAAATACGACGATTTCATCATAGATTAAGCGACAAAAGTCATAAGAATAGGATGTAAAATGACACAAAACATGATATTTGTGCCAAATATCATATACAGACCGGAAAGTTCGAGATCTAGAGTTGTTCATTAGTGACGAGATCTAGAGTTTGTTATTAATGACTAGGTTCTATTAAAGATTTCACCCATGAAGGGTGTTATGAGGTTTTGGAAGAGAGGCAAGTTGAGTCCAAGGTAACCGTGTGATATTATTTATGAGTTCGCTTTGCCGCCAGGCTTGGCGGGAGTTCATCCGATTTTTCATTTTTCTATGCAGAAAAAGTACCATACTGACGGTACTTACATTGTTCACTGGGATTCGATATTGCTTGATGAGAATTTGACCTATGAGGAGGAGCCTATTGCAATTTTGGATAGGCAGGTTCAAAAGTTGAGGTCCAAGGAGATTGCTTCTGTGAAGGTTCAATAGAAGCATCATCCTATTGAGGAGGCTACTTGGGAGACTGAGTCCGATATGCGTAGCCGATACCCTTAGTTGTTCACTGATTCAGGTATTTCTCCGTTCTTTTCCCTTCTTCGCTCGAGGACGAGTGATGGTTTAATTGGTATCTGATGTTACGACTCGCTTGTCGTTATAATATTTTCGGCGCTTTTTGACCCGAGGAGACCGTTTACACACTTCACAAGGTGTTTAAATTTGATTCAGGTGACTTTTTGTGAAATTTGGGCTTTAAGCAATAAAGAGTTGACTCAAAGTTTACTTTTAGGTAAACGGACCTTTTTAGAAAATTCATCGATCTCGAGAGGTCCGAATGGTCATTTAGAACTTGTGTGCATAATTGGTTCGATTCCCAATGCACTCGGGTGCATTTTGAGACTTAGGTTGGGAAGTTGGAATTGATGTATCGAGGGTAGACTCGGTCAATGAGACCTCTATTGGGAATTCTGAGGCGGTGAGTGCGTTCATAACGTGTTTTATGTGTGTCTGTGTATGTGGTTTGTGAGCAGATGGCCTCGGGTATTAGTTGGGATTTTGGATTGAGATTGAGATTATTTTTGGAAAAATCTGGTGCTGGTGTCCGTTTTGGCGGCACCCTTACCGCCTCAACGGTACCACCATAGCGGTGGGAAGGGCCGCCACAAAGGGCCATGTTCATTTGAAGGCCTACCATCACGGCGGTCTGAGTGACTGTCGGGGCGAGACCACTGCTGCGGTCCCGCTGCCGCCGAAACTGTATCGGGCCTGGTTATTTCATTAATTGTGTATTAAAAGCCCTTAATCTATCATTTATTACTATTCCAAAATCTGATCTTTTGGGAGCAAATCTAGGATATCCTTGGAGAAGATTCTTGGTGGTAAGTTCGTCTAATCCCTTTACTATTCCATTATCCCTAATCATCTTAGAATCCCTTTATCTTGATAGTTCATTAAGTGACTGAAGATTAAAAGTGGGTTTAATGAGTTATTTTTCTAGGCTTCTAAATCATGATTTGTTAGTTGGGTTAGCTTCTTTAAGCATTGAATTGATGATTAGAATCCTTTATTTCATAACTTCGTCCTAATTAGAGTCTAATTTATGGAATTGGAAGTTAGGGTTTATACTCAAATTTGGGGATTTTGCCTCGAATCCGAAATTTAGTGAATTGTTGATTATTCTAGCTTGCTATTGATAGGAATTGATTACCTAGAGGTTTAATTTCATGTTGGGACCTTTAGATTCCTAATTTCACCCTTCTAGTTCATGAACCCTATTCCATAGGTTGGGGATTTGGGTCTTGAATAAAGGTAGGGTTTGTTTGATGTTCTTCCTGATTCTAATTCCATGATTCGATATGCTTAGACTTTCTTGATCTCGAGGCTCAAAGGAAAGAAAAAGCTAAGGTGTGATTGTTGGTGATATTGTTGTTCGGCCTTCCAAGCAGGTTACAGTTTACCCTATGGTAAGACTTCGTTTAGCGAAGCATATATTTAGACGATATTGTCGGAGAAAGCATGTAAACCTATGGTTATGAAGTTGGGTTGGATATTGTCTTAGGTTGGGCCCTGTTGTGTGATTGGCGTTAGCCACCCCATTGTGTTGTGATTTATCTTGTTCCATTGTTGTTAGCTTGATGCCATGTGAAGATGGTAGATATTGGAGACTATTGATGTATCTTGATCTTGATATTGTAGTATCTTACTTGTTGATGTTTGATATGAGGATTGTGTTCTATTATGGCTTACTGTGTAGCCTTTTTCATGATATTGTTGGTGTGCCCATGCGTGGTACTTGTGTACTAATTTTATTATTGACATTGAACTCATACATTGCACGCATTCTCATCCTTCACGATATACTATTGATACATTGATGATACTTGAGGAAACACTGTTATAAGCTGGGCTCAGTTGGATGAGAGTGACTTGAGGATCGATATCCAATAGTTATCCCGGAATCGAGGTTGTGCATAGCGATTGCCAAGGTTTTTGCCGAAATTATGAGGTAGCGATTGCCGAGGTTGTTGCCGGAGCCGTGAGGTACATGGACTTCGTGGGTCCCCCATGGGTTGTGCTACCGAGGTGTGATGTTCCATTATCGTAGTACATGTGTACACAACATTGCATTGCATTCACATTTCATACATTATTGCATTGTATTGCACCATAGCTTCTATTTTGATATTCTTGCGATGTATTTGTGATATACAGATTCGAACTGAGTATTTGAGACTTGACACATTTGGGTTTAGATGCTAAACATAGGTGATGACATTGGATTCTGGCTTGTGTCCAACTTATACCTTGTTGATTTACCTGTTTATCTTATTTTATTGACTTGATATATGTTAGCTAAACTTAGTCGGCCTATGATACCTACCAGTACTTGTTGTTTATACTGACCTGCACTTGCTACATTCTTTTAGGAATGCAAAGTTCCAGGTAGGAATGACCTCTGATTCTCGTAGCTGATTGTGGTGTGAGAGTTGCTGCTAAGAGTCTTACAGGGTGAGCATGGGGACGTCTGCTGCCTTGGAGATTCTTCCTTTATCTATGTCTTATTTCATATTACGAGACATATTCAGACTTTTGATGTGTTTTGTTACTTTCTGACTTGTAGTATCTAGTTAGAGGCTCTAGTATGGGTAGACCAGACTCTGGGTGGATTTGATGTATTTCTTATTTCCGCACATTTCTATATGAGTATTGTCAGACTTACGTGATTATCATCTCTTCTGCTTGTTTATTTGTTCATTTATGAATTGGCAATTGTTAGGATAAGGGTTCGCCTATCGAGGTGGGAAAGGTAGGTGCCCGCGCGACTTAGCTAAATTGGGTCGTGACAGTATCTCACCATATCCCGCATTTTGAACAGTTAGTTAGGTCTATCCTATATTTATCCCATTATCTCTTCATTGTATCCCATCTATTTTTTACTTGAATACGACATTACTCTCTATAGTTCACTGCAAACAATCAATTGTTCAAGCATTGATTCATCACATAAGCAATTTACATTGTTGCTCTAGGAGATCAAATAAGAATTTTTTTTTCCTTTTATTATTCAGTTCTTTAATTATTATTTAAATTTGTAATTAAATTATTATTTACTGCTTTAATTACTTAATAAAAGGTTCGCGAATAACTGGATTAGTTACGTTGCAAACAAATTCAATAGTTTCTCTCTCTCTCTCTCTCTCTCTCTCTCTCTCTCTCTCACACACACACACACACACACACACACATTATGTTGTAATTTTCATTATTTATCTGATAACGATTCGTAGGGTGAAACTCTACGAATCAAAACCAAATAGCAAGAAATTGAGATAAGAAGAAGAGAGATAGAGTAAGGCCCAATTAATAAAGGAATTATAGGCAAATCTAGGTATATTAAAACCAAAGCCTCCTAACTTATTCCTACTAATAAACCAATACTATTTGAATTCAATGAAGGAGACACAAATTTGAATCCACAAATAAGCAACTCCCAAATAAAATTCAAGGACAAAGGTTTGCAATTCCAACAATAGATTCACACAAGGTTGCTAAGATAACTAGTTGTGGAATGAAAATGTATTAAGCTAAACAAATGTTTCGGCAATTTTATGCATGAATGTGCCGTGTGTGTATGTTTCATCAATATTCAAGGTAAGGAGTAAATGAAAGAATAAGGCATCTATTTATTGTCTTGGTGATTGTGGAAAGGCCCAAAAGTGACCTTTTTGAATGGAAATAGAATGAAAATGGGCCTTCACACCTTCACACGCCATGTTGGCCAAAACATGTAGCCACTTTGTGAAGTGGCCTTATTTTGTTTGTGTCTTCCTCTTCAATATCCTCCTCCTGCTATCATCCAAACATGATACATGGGTGAAGTTTTCTTCAAGATCTTCCAACGCTCCTCTCTTCATAAACATGTCTTGTAGTTCTTATGGAGCTCCTTTTCATGACATTATGGAAGTTAAGATGTTAAGGTGTGAATTAGGATGGTTGTATCATGAATTTTCCCGGGAAAGGAAACATGTGATGAATGTAAAGGATCACCTACAAAACAAGAAGATAGATCACTTGCATTGAAAAGAAAAATATCCCGCATTTTTGTGCACATCGGATAATTTAAGGTAATTGCGGGAGATGTCAAACAAGGTCTTACTTTGATATAGTTGTTGTTAGTTGCTTATAAAGAATTTAGGATTGTTGTTGAAATTTTAAGAAAGGTCAAGCCATAAAAGGAAAATTTGCATTTATAGGGGAAGTCCGTGGAAATATGGAGAAAGACGAAGGGCAAATTAAAGTGTCAAAATTTGCATGAATTACAAGAACTAGCCAAATATAACCATTTGGAAGTTTTTTTTAAAGAAAATTCGAGTTTTGATGAGCATGGCATGGGAAAGGCCCATGTGGAGATTAAATTCTCCAATTGGCAGATGACTAAGTCATCTTTTTTTCATAAGTCTCTAGAATTTTCAAGAAAATAAGAGCAAGACAAGAGAGAGCAAATTCATTCGAATATTGCCTAGAGGAAGTCCACAAGGAAAATTGATAAAGATGCTCAAAATTATTTCAACTAGTTAAATGGGTCCTTAACAAGGTGGAGTTGTTGAAGCAAGAAAATTCATAAATGACAAGTTGCCAAGTTGTAGTCAAGTGAGCACGTTGAAGAAAAAAGAGTTTTAATCTTATTTTATTCCCGCTTAATGTTTATACTTGTAGTTTATTTTGGATGAAAATTGGAAAGGAATATTGTTGGCCATCGTCACATTGCGATATGTGTAAGCATGTTTTAATTATTTTTAGGGAGTGTTTGATTGTTATTGTCAGAATGTTAAAACCATGGAAAATGGAAGTCAATGATTTTATTAGAACCTTTTGAAAAAAAAAAACCATGAAGGGAGTGTGTGTTATTAAAACTTTTCAAAACCACTGTGTGTGTAATATGGTTATAGATAGTGAGCAAATTTTATTTAGTATGTTGGTGCGATATTTTGTGAAGTTTATATTACAAACGAAAGCTCAATGAGAGCGATATCTTATTATTCATATTTTTTTGGGAGATTATGTGAATTGAATGTTATGTTCTTGCATGTATTATTATATAATGATGCTAGAATAGTGTTGTTGAAATATGTTATAAGATTGCTATTGTGTCATTGGAGTCGGAAGGTTTTGAAGAAAATAGTAAAATTGATATCGTGTATCTTGAATAGAATATGTGAATCGGGGCGGCAGCATGTCATGTGGAGTTTATATTGATGTTGCCGGGTTGCCCGGATTGTAATTGATTAAAATTGGCTAGGTTGAATGTCAGATGGGGCCGGATAGAGGAAGTATCTTCGAAATTTCGGTATGCCAAGTGTTACTTAAAATCCAACTGTTAAATATTAATGAAAGTTTGGGTAAACGTGACCAAATTACGACTATTTTTGTATTTAAATATCAAATTCATTTTAAAAGCAAAAAGGATTAAAAAGGTATGTAAGGTTTCACTTTCCTTCTTTGGCATGTCTTAGACGTACTATGATGCTTTAGACAACCCTATTTTCCGAATCCGCACCTAAAGTTTCCCTTTTTTCATTCAAAGGGAATTGAACTAGAACATGTGCAAAACGTCGAAAAACCTTCCCAAGTCTCCAGAACTTGCACCAAGAGGACCCGAATACTTTAAGATCCTCATAAGTAACGTCTATGACACGTAACATATGTAAATTATGTACGCGATCTCATCTGCCCGAGGTGGGCCCATTGTTTATTAGAATTTCCCTATCGTTCGTTTGACTTGTTTTGAGCGTACCGAAGGAAACTTTTCTTATCCTCGTCCCGATTATCAAACGATTGTTGTTTGAAAATTTTCCTAATGTAAAAAATGTCTACGATGACCGTGATAACGATAATGCTAAGAAGGAACATACGTCCATGATAAGTACGACATAGATGATTCCGACTAAGGTGAAGAATATGATCTTATAATGATAACGATGGAGTCGAAATGAGAAAATGCCTATATTTATATGTTGATGATACTCTTCATTGTATAAAATGAATTTTTTACTTGTAAAACGATTTCATTGATATCTCATATTATAGGGAATGACAATCAATTGTTCTAAGCAGATGAAACTACACCTAATGACCCTATTTACATTGTTCTCTTGGAGATCAAATAAGAATTTTTTTTTCCTTTATTATTCGGTTTTATGATACACGTATTTAATCGCACTTGTATTAAATTATTATTTATATGTATACTTAATAAAAGGTGTATATGTATTAGTTACGTTGCACATGGGGAAAAGGGGAAGGGCTCTCTCTCTCTCTCTCTCTCACACACACACACACACACACACACACACACACGCACATTATGTTGTAATTTTCATTATTTATCTGATAACGATTCCTAGGGTGAAACTCGAATCAAACCATATAGCAAGAAATTGAGATAAGGAAGAGAGATAGAGAGCCGATGTATAAAGGAATTATAGGCAAATCTGTGATATTAAAACCAAAGCCTACCTAACTTATTCCTACTAATAAACCAATACTATTTGAATTCAATGAAGGAGACACAAATTTGAATCCACAAATAAGCAACTCCCAAATAAAATTCAAGGACAAAGGTTTGCAATTCCAACAATAGATTCACACAACTAAAGCTAAGATAACTAGGGCTATTAAGCTAAACAAACTATCAGACATAAGAGGTTTTCATCAATATTCAAGGTAAGGAGTAAATGAAAGAATAAGGCATCTATTTATTGTCTTGCCTATTACAACAAAGGCCCAAAAGTGACCTTTGGTTCCTAGAATAATGGGCCTTCACACCTTCACACGCTCATTTGCAAAATCTAGGAGCCTCACTTTGGCCTCTTTCTTGCGTATATATATATCCTCGGGCTATCATCCAAACATGATACATTCATGAGATCTTCTCTTCAAGATCTTCCAACGCTTCTCTCTTCATAAACATGGCTTGTAGTTCTTGGAGCTCCCTTGCTTGGCTATGAATGAAAGGTATTGAGTGCTTTGGGGTCATATCATCCTCTCTTTCCTGGAAAGGATTCGTCCTCAAATCTAAAGGATCACCTATAAAACAAGAAGATAGATCACTTGCAAAAACATTATGGACATTATACTCACTTGGTAGGTCAATCTTGTAGGCATTATCATTGATCTTCTCAAGGACTTTGAATGGTCCATATCCTCTTGCGCACAACTTGCCCTTCCGCATTTGAGGGAACCTCTCCTTTCGAAAGTGAACCCAAATCCAATTATCCGGTTGGAAGTTCACTCGCTTTCGGCCTTTGTTTTGTCTTTTGGCCACACTTGTGTTGATCTTCTCTATGTTTTGCTTCACCTTTGCATGGATCTTCACCATTTCGGTTGTCCTTTTCTTTGCTTCTAAACTCACAACAACATCACTAGATAAAGTGGGTAAGGTTAAGGGAAACAAAGGGTTAAACCCATAGCAAACTTCAAATAGAGTCATGCTAATAGAGGAGTGAAGAGACCTACTGTATGAAAATTCAATCAAAGGTAAATGGACCTCCCAAGAAGTTGGTTTTCCTCTAATCACACACCTAAGCATGCTCCCAAGAGTCCTATTCACTACTTCGATTTGTCCATCCGTTTGAGGGTGACAAGAAGTAGAGAACATGCACCCCATAGACTTTTCCAAAAATGACTAAGAAATTAGGAGTCCCTATCTCTAACAATAGTGCGAGGTACCCCATGCAATTTAAGCACATGAATAATTAATAAAGATGCTACATGAGATGCATCATCACACTTGTGACATGGTATAAAATGAGACATTTTTTAGAACCTAACTACCACCACAAATATGCTACTATGTACCCTTTTGGTTCTTGGAAGACCCAAAACAAAATCCATAGAAATGTCTATTCAAGGAACATTAGGAGTGGGAAGGGGAGTATACAAACCTTGAGGTCGTGTCTTCGATGGCCGAGTCTTCAATTTTGCTTACTTGCACTCCAAACATTTCCCACAAAGCCTTTCCACATCATGCCTCATCTTTGGCCAATAAAATTGTTCATGGAGCATTTCAAGTGTCTTGGCCACTCTAAAGTGCCCCGTCATGCCTCCACTATGGGCTTCTTTCACAAACAACTCTCTCCAAGAGCTCATAGGGACACACACCTTGCCATCCTTGAACAAGAACTCATCAACTAGTTGCACCGAAGGCTAGCCCTCTTCCCTTGAGTCAATTCATCACAAATTTCTTTGAAGTCGGGATCTTGAGAGCAGAATCCCTTGAGGCTTTCAAATCCCATCATCCTAGAATTCATATTATTGAGCAAGACATACCTTCTAGACAAAGCATCCGCCGCCATATTTTCCTTGCCCTTCTTTTAATGGATCACATAAGCAAATGCTTCAATAATTTCCACCCATTTGGCATGCCTCTTGTTGATTTTGGAATGACCCTTCAAATGCTTCAAGGATTCATGATCCGAACGAATCACAAATTCTTTGTGCCACAAGCAATATTGCCAATGGGTCAATACCCTTACAAGTGCATACAACTCTTTGTCATAAGTAGAGTAATCCAAATAAGCTCATTTTAGATTTTCACTAAAGTAAGCTAACGACTTGCCCTCATGTATCAATACTCCACCTATACCAATCCCGGAAGCATCACACTCAACTCAAATGTCTTCACAAAATTAGGCAATTGCAACAAAGGTGTTGAACTCAACATGGACTTCAATTCTTGAAATGCCTTTTCTGGCTCATCTCCCCAAACAAAAAGAGCCTTTTTTTTTTTTATCAATTTGGTTAAGGGAAAGGCAATAGTACTAAATCCCTTCACAAAATCGTCTATAGAAACTTGCCAACCTATGGAAACTCCTTACATCGGTTGCATTTTTGGGAGTTGGCCAATTTCTAATGGAATCAACTTTTTCTTCATCAACCTCCTGTCACGACCCAATTCTCGCGATGGCAACTACACTGTCCCCCCAAGTAGACGAACCATTCCCAAATCATTTATAAGAATTATGCAGAAATAAACAATAATTAAGCTAACAAATTCAAATTATGTCAATGATAAATGTGGAAGTATTAATAACCCTAAAATCTGATCTGGACTAGTACAAGAGTCACTATTACATAGATGCAAGTCTGATAAAAAGTAAATACAAATCTCAAATATCAATATTGTCTCAGGAATGCAAAGAATACAATTAATTACAAGGAAAAGTCTCCGGGTCATAGATCTAATCCAAAAGCTCACCCGGAATCTCTGTCACGTAGACTCGGATCACCCTCGACGACAAGAACTGGAACTAGTAACAAACTCTGCACTCAAAAGAAGATTATAGCAAGGTAGCATCAGTACAACAACACGTACTGAGTAAGCATCATAGGCCGGCTAAGATTAGTTCACGCATACAAGCATAAAATCAATAAGATAAGCAGATAGGCACATAATACTCAATCCAAGGTCACAAAATATCCCATAACTGAATCACAATCTAAGAGAGAGATCTTCTAAACCACAAGTCTGTCTTATCACAATAATCTCAATCGATAATCACAACCTAAGTTCTGACCTGGCAGCGTCATTACCCAGCGATCTAACCCAGTCCATAATTCGATCCATGCTACCATAACAATACGAACCGACCGTACCAAATTAGAAATAAAGAGTCGTATGATGATGCATGATCATATGTAATGATGTGCAATGCAATGCACTGGCCAAATACCTCAAACCTGTACACACATGCTAATGGTATTGTTTGCCCAATGGTCATGACCTGGAGGGGACCCATGCTGTCTATGTACCGCTCGCTTTGAAACTGACCTCGAATCACGAGCCCATAACTAGGCCACATCCTCACCCCCGGTCAAATGTGCTTTATATATATATATATATATATATATATATATATATATATATATATGCACACACACATAGATAGAGTATTCAAATATGGTCCAAGTCTGGAACCTCGAGATGAAACATCAACTCAAAAGTAAGCATGATTAATCAATGAAATCAAATGCCTGAAAAAAAACCATGTAACAACTAGGGGGCATGGAGTACCGTTTGTCCAGCACCCTTTCACTTTTCTTAGTTCAAGGGGCCTATGGCTCCCAATTTTTTTTTTCCCTTTT
>NW_026714456.1:0-22948 GCF_029784015.1 Lycium ferocissimum | reverse complement strand
TATTTCCTCACATGATCAAATTATATGGGCTTGGGTATTTTTTTCCATTTCCTTCTGTTATGGCCGGCCACCCTTTTGGGCTGGGAGAAACTATTGCTTATTTTTTTTTTTTTTAAAATTTTTCAAGCCCAATTGGTTATCATTCTTGTTTTGTAATTCCCGAAACTAATTTCCAAAATTCCAATTTCGCCCTTAGTTTTCCCGACGCTTCCGCGTCCACACTTCTCATAAGCAACAACACATGTATCAAATAAAATCAAAATATGGCCTTATTCCTTACAAGTCACAATTATTCCAAAATTTCTGAATATGTGAAAATACGGGATATAACAGTGCCCCGGCCCTCTAGTGAGGGACGCGGTGAACAATGCTGTGGAATTGCACGAATACATGCCCTGGCCCGGGACGCAGTGAAAGAAATAGCAACAGCTCGCACGAGCAGAGTAGTGAGAAATCATATGCACATAAATCATTTCAAAGACTCGATGAAATAAGTTAGGCGAACCATCATTTGAAAATCGGAACAATAGTTATCTCAAGTACCTTTCGACATCTCTAATTTATCAAACCGGACTTAGAAATCATAATTACATATCGAAGTCATATGCTTAGCAATCCTTATTTAAAATGCATAAAAATCACAATCCTAAACTTATTAAGCAAGTAAGAAATTCGTACTCGGGAGTTAGGGTGAAAATAGTACTAAGTTTTTCTTAAAGGTCATTAAGGATAAGCATAGAAAAGCTGTGGGCCCCACGGAAGGGTGCCAACCCCATCCGAGCCCGACTACGAAAGTTGGGGGAATGTTATGTCTCATGAAGTTACCTATTAGGTTTCGGGGCGATCCGAGCTTGTACGCAAAAGTTACGAGCGTTTGAAGTTCGGGACCTTTTAATAGCAAAATCCTTTATAAGACTTTTGAAATTCAACCATTTGAAAACATAAGGACCTTAGTTTTGGTTACATTAAGGAGTAAGTCTTTAAGAATGAATAAGGTACACATCTAAGCTCGGATCCTAAGAGCGGAATTACCCCGAGGCTCGGGTCATAGCCTAGTTAGCACTAAGACATGCCAAAGAAGAGAAAGTTACGCCTATATACCTCGTCCGCTCTCAAGCCAAGTCAAGCCTCAAGTCTCGGGCGCTCCAAGATCTACATAACGCCAACATACCAAACATTAACCATAAGCATTTAGGCATTCCATTCCAAACGAACATTAAATTCTACAGAAATTTTGGCAAAAGATTTCCCCTGTAAATACAACACCCCGAGAATTCAACTCGGCCAATTTTAACAACAACCAACCCAAAAACCAAGCTACAACATCAACAATCAAACTAGCAACATTAATATCCAATCCCAACGCATTCTAACATTAAATACACTCCTTAATATAATTCGACAATATTCATTATTTCCATTCAATTACTTATATTCAAACTAACATCAACGTTTATACGTTCGATTACTAATCCAAACCATACAACCAATATTCAAGAACGCTTTAAACAATTCACACAATTTTCCAAACAATCCAAACAACTCTCCATTTCACCCGAATTCTCCCCCAAACCCGAGAACAACATGATCCACATTCTTCTCTTCCAAATTCATGAATTACACCAACAATCCATGCATTAACAATGTCATTCTCTTAAGTACAAAATTTTACATTAAACATACAATGACTTCCAAAGCAGTCCGCAACCACCACAACATTAACTTAGATCATCCAAGAGCTCATTATCGATATAGAATTCACAACGACGACAACTAAGGCATTAAGTAACATTCACTCATCCTTGTCACAAGCATGGCCTATATTCGGCCATCTTCATACACACACATATATATATGATTCCCATTCATTCAACACACTACAACAACAAGGAAACATGCTACATATAATTCCATCTATCAATCCAACAATACATTGCACCTACACGGCCACAAGCTATGCATGCTCCATGTTCACGGCTTGGTTCCAATACATATATTTTCATGAATTTCATTCATATTTACATACTACGACATGCCCACACCATTCACAACACATAAAAGAGAATTAATTCTTACCTTTTCTTCTTCACTTCACACGTCAACTAAGGTGATGAATAAGGGAAATGGATAGCTTATTGATCCGAACAACGCTTCCACGTTAATAAGCACCCTTGGATTAGTTGTTTTGCTAGAAGAACCAATTTTTTTGATGGAAGTTTCTTGGTCTTGAATTTGCACTCCTATGGCCGAATCTCCTCCCCTTTCTCTTCTTCTTGTTTTCTTGATTTTTCTAGAAGTAAAATGGAGAGCAAGATGACTTAGTCATCTTTTAAATTCCATATAAAATAATTTCATGTGGCCAAGGCCCCCAACTAAGGTGGCCGGCCACTTTAGCCCCTTAATTTCCATAATACACAAGTTTCCTTAATTCATTTTTGCCCCCAAATGTTTCCTTTATACTTTCATGCTACTAAGGTCATACACCACTTATACTTTTAAAATCAAATCGTGATTAAAAATCCCGACTTCATGTCCCGGAATAGCCTTGTTCCTAACTTGTCATAATTCATTCATATTGCCCCGTTGCTCAAAATACGGGATATAACATCCTCCCCCCCCTTTAGGACATTCGTCCTCGAATGTTAAACTAACCTTACGGGCCTTACAAACAATCCGGGGGAGTCCTTTTGAAGCTATTACACACAATTCGTTCATTAATCAACATAATCAAGTAAGGAATTTAGATTACCTGTGGGCACCGGGAATAAATGAGGATACTTCTTCTTCATCTGCTCCTCAGCTTCCCAGGTCATTTCCTCCCGATTATTATTTCGCCACGGACCTTAACAGAGAGGCCACATCCTTGTTCCGTAACCTTCTTATCCGACGATCCAATATAGCTACAGGCGCTCTTCATAGGATAGCTCCTCCGTGACCGGACATCATCCACAGAAATATTCGAAGGGTCACCAACGCACTTACGGAGCATAGAAACATGGAATACCGGTGCACCGCTCCCAAATCACTGCGTATCCAATTCGTAGGGCAACTTTGCCTATTCTCCGAATAACCTGATAAGGCCCAATATATCTTGGACTGAGCTTCCCTTTCTTGCCGAATCTCATAACACCTTTCATAGGTGATACCTTAAGGAATACCCAATTACCAACCTGGAACTCCAAGTGCCGACGTCGATTATGGACGATTTTTGTCGACTCTGGGCCGCTAATAACCTTTCTCGAATAAGCTTCACTTTGTCCACCGCCTGCTGGATCATATCTGGACCAATTAATTTAGTTTCACCAACATCGAACCAGCCAATTGGTGACCTGCATTTCCTGCCATATAAAGCCTCGTACGGTGCCATCTGGATACTGGAGTGGTAGCTATTATTATAGGCAAATTCAATCAGTGGCAAGTGATCATCCCAGGTCATTAATTATGTGTGTGTGTGTGTGTATATATATATATATATATATATATATATATACGTATGTATTGTATATGTGAACAATTGTATGGTACATTGGAACCCTATAGAAGTTAGAACTTAGGAAAATAATTAGTATTTCTATGAAGTCTCCCCCAAACAATTTTTCAAACTCACTTAATCTCTAATACACGCATGAAAATCCGGTGATTTCTTCAAGGATAAAAACAATTTGGTAATAGGATCAAAGTTTGAAAGTATTTCTGGAAATGGAATAATGTTGTGTTTTGGGCCTTTAGCCTTTGTGAGAAAACTGAAATCAGGAAATGAAACAAAGCTTTTGGGGTAATCTTTTGGGGTAAGCTTTTGGGCCTTAAGCCCACTTAGGATTCATTTAATCTGCTTTTTTATTTAAGTAATCTGGACTACAAAACAGTTTGTATATCATTGAATTTGGTCTGTATGGTTGTGCAAATTTGAGATGAAAAAATTAAGTCTATTCAAGTGATAAATGGACCTTCTCATTACCAAACTGACTTTAAAAGACTTAGAGATTTTATATATATAGACCTAAAGCCCAAAACTTAAGGGATAAAAACAAGAAGAAATCCACTTAGGCAAATCCTTGAGATGAGATGGCTTTGGGTGTAAAGTATGACTTGACCTATTTTGAGCTTCAATAAAACCTAAAATGGATAAATAAAACTCTCTTTTCATTTATGCTTATATTATAAAACGGAAATATACTCCACTCAATTTTTATATATGTAATAAAACCTATAAGAACTAAACTCATTTTATTATGACCAAAATAGTAGTGTCTACTCGGGAGAAATCCCAAGTGCATCTTGGTCTAAAAATAAAGTGAGTTGAACACTTATAGGTATTTTCGAAACCCAAAAACCCCCTTTTCCAAGGGGATATTTTGCCAAAATATTGAATTTATGATTAGCATGACAGTTTTAGCAATAAAGTAAATATTTTAGCAAACAATCACAATAAATCACACATTGAAGCTCGTAGATCAACCGTATTCTACGGATCCTTAATAGTAGGGTGCTTAAAACCTTCCCTAGGGAATCACTAGAACCCTTACCTCAAACTCTGATACTAAAAAGGATTTTTTTCTTGATTGAATAAATCGTTTACCCGGTTTTTCTAATTTCCCTTAATAAATTAGGTGGCCACTCTAAAATACTAAAATCTAATTTAGAGCACCAACAACCTCTTAGTAGCTTTTATGCACCCGCGTAAAAGTGAACCGTAACAAGCCATAATTAAAATGTAGAACTAAATCCGTTATTTCAATTATGACCATCATTAACACATGAATAAGTTGACAATTTCAATTTTAACCAATTTTGCAATTTAAGTCGCATAATCTACAAATTAAGATGCAATTGATCTTTTACTCAATTAATCGAATTTCCTAATTTAACGGAGTAAAATATTTATCAATTGACCAGTACATAGTTTTGACAATTAATTTAATAACTGTTTTCTACTATTTTGAATTAAAATCCTGATGAATAAATTTGAAATTCTTGAAAATATACCCAATATATAAGATGATATACACCAAAAGATACTTGATGATATTTAGCCAAATGAAATGACAAAATGTCACCAGAATAATTTTGTAAAATCATTTTCAACTTGTAAAATGTATATTTAACTCCGTTTTTTATTCAAGAACACTGAATAATTAAATAAAATTATTGGAGGAAAAATATTTGGTGTAAACAGGGACACCCACATCAACTACATTGTCAATAATCATTAAAGACTCATTAAGTTCAACTCATGGGAAAGATTCATTACTGTTACACCCCGTAGTTTTGAATGTTGTGATTCGTTAGGTGTTGGTTGTTTTAAGTATGGACATTGGAGTTACCTCCAAGGATATACGAGATTATATGCGCTTATCTTATGGTTATGAGGGTTTAAGTTCATATAATAAGCTACAGAAGGATTGGAAGGCAAGTAAATCAAAGAAATTAAATTTGTTGGACTTTGGAGAAAATATGAGGGGTAATTTGGGTCCAACTTGGAGAAAGAATATCCTTTAGTATATGAGGAGTTTTGAAGCACAGCAAAAGCCTAAATTGAAGTTCAGGAAGTCTAGTTTCCAACGCAACAAACCGCGCATCAATCCGACATCCAAGTCAAACGCTATGAGCATTTCAAGACGGATTGCCAGGGCAGAAATTACCCTGCGCGAACGTGACCCAAGGGCCGCGAACGCGAAGGGGAAGACTCAAAGAACCCTTCGCGAACCCGACCCAAGGCCACGAACATGAAGGGAAAATTCTAGGTCAATGGAAACCGAGTCTAGAACATTATAAAAGAGGATTTACCCCCTTATTCTTCATCCAAATACTCCATCCAACCATCCCTAACCTTCTGGAAAATTCCCCCAACTTCCGTCCATCAAATTTTCACGCAAAAAAAGTGAAACGCTGGAATTCAGGTTCGGATAGCGTACAGTTGTTCGTATTGCAGTGAATCTTGGCTTGAAATCGAGGCGAATATTGAAGATATTGCTGCTTTAGCAAGAATAAGGTATGAACCTCTCCTGATTAATATTGATTTCGGTTTACTTACGAAGATAGAGTCATTAAATATCCGTATAATGAATTAGTTGATTGAGAAATTGGGTAAACATCGTGTGGGATGTTTTATGGAGTATATTGATATTGATAATGATGTTGCTGATGGTTGTATTGGTAATGTTATTGTTGGTTGTTGGTATTGTAAATTCGGGCTAGGGATATAAATAGGGGAGATGCTGCCCGAATTTCGACAGATTCTAAAAGGATTTCATTTGAAGGCTTAAGACAAGTATATGACGATAAACCTAATAATAGTATGACTGATTTTATATGTAGATTGCGAGACCGGAAGTAGGTTGGAAAGTCGAGAAGTGAACTTCCAGGTATGTTAAGGCTATTCCTCTTTCTTTTTAAAGGCATGATTCTTTCCCTATGAACGCATACACAATTTCCATAATACCCTTATTTTTTGAAATACTAGTAGTTCATGATTCTCAAAATGCTTATGATGCTAAAGACGAATGTTTTCTATAATGACCATGATGATGATTATGATGATCCCATTTCTGGAGATTCCAATGTTATGGTTTTAATATCATTATGAGATTACTGAGCTGGTTTCAAGATTATTGATTATATTTGTTGATGTTGATCTCATCTTATGATTTTGTTCTTTCAAGGTGAGATATATGCATGATGATAATTCCATAATGAAAATCGGAGGTTACCGACCTTACGTCATGCTGATTTATTTATAGCTTTTATTTGGCTCTCATGCATGTTTTATATATATATATATATATATATATATATGAATGTGTTTTCTCACACCGACCTGCGCTATAGTCGGCCGTGTACGACACCTATTGTACAACCACCGATCGCCGGGTATTACATATCGAGTCCTAAAAGGGTCGAGTACGTTACACACCGAGTCCCGAAAAGGCCGGGTACGTTACACACTGAGTCCCGAAAAGGCTGGGTACGTTACACACCGAGTCCAGAAAGGTTCGGGTATGTTATGATGATGATATTATATATACATATGTATGAAAAAGTTTTTTTAAAAGCTAAGCATGCATGACATCCGCCTTATAAGGCATCCAGATGTACAGGTTATCTCTCTTATTCTATGTTACCTTTCATATCTATATTATGTTGTTATTCATGCGTTACATACTCAGTACATTGCTCGTACTGACGTCCTTTTGTTATGGACTCGCGTTCATGCCACGGTTCGTGTAGTCGGTGCGACCGCCCAATGGTCCCTAGGATATCCACTCGAGTTGGTCGGCGCTCCACTTGGTTTGGAGCTGCAGCTTCTTTTGGTATACAATTTTGATTTGTGCATATGAGTATGACGAGGCCTTGTCCCGTCCCCCTTATAGTTTATATTCTATAGAGGTCTGTAGACAGTTGTACATAGTTAGAAAGTTATATAGTCTTGTCGGCTCTTATTTTTGTCATATTGTATATACGATATATGTATATATGTGTGACTTTGCAGATTTATCTTCGTATATATATGTATACGTTGGTTGAAGTTCTTGGTGTAGAGTTGGTTATGTTGTTATTACAGAAGTGTATAATTCAGTTAAAAGTTATAGATGGGCCACCATAAAGTTCAGTGAGTTTCAGGTACGAAGGTAGGAGTGCTATATCAGAAGAGGTTGGGCACTCGTCACGATTCCTCAGTTTGGGGCGTGACAGAGTGGTATTAGAGCAGTTTTGTCCTAGGGTTGTCTATAGACCGTGTCCAGTAGAGTCTTCTTTATGGGTGTGAAGCGTGCCACACTTATAAACAAGAGGCTGCACGGCATTTAGGAATGATTGACCTTCCTTCTCATCTTAGATCGCTCGATAAAGCCAAAGTTTAGGAAAGATCGTTTCTGACTCTCTTTTATGCAGATTGATATAGATGAAGAGGACGATTTCTGATAGTAGGGTTACAAAGAAGGCCGCCAGAGTAGATTCCGGACCAGTACCACTCCCGGGGCAGATTAGGAAGAGTCTTAGTTACTCCTTTGAGACAGATCCTTCTTAGGATATTGAGATGATTCCCCGCAGCTCGTGACTTTATGGAGGAGGATCCGTCGGAGTGTGGCTTATGAGACGGACCCGTTTAAGGGTTCATATGAGATACCGATGGAGCAAATGGCTCCCAAGGTCGCACATTTTGGTTCCCTCCAGTTTCTCCTATGATTGAGCATTATGTCAGAGCAGCCACGAGTGTGAGCGTTACGGAGTATTCTAGCCCTCTGTCTTGGCTTTCCGTCAATCAGGAGCTGCCAGAGTATTCATATTCTTTGGACTACGATGGGAGGGATAAGGATGATCAGACGAGTAGATGGTGAGAGGATGATAAAAGAGATATTTCAAGAGACTTCACATTCCCCGAGCGAGGACCGGACGGGCCACACAATATACGGGTCTTCTTATTGAAACTCCTTGTGTTATGTCTGATTATTATGGGATAGTATCTAATTGTTGACAAATGAGGATTTTGAGGAAGCTGATCACTAAAGTAATTATGGGTAATTGCGACTAAGACACTTTGTTACCATTAGCAGCCCCGGGACTAGGGATGAAAAGCAGTCACGTGTGTTGATTTGTGACTACGATAATTTTTTGGATGTTGGAAATTTCAGAGGTTATGATAGTATTTACCCAACCAGGAAAGTCAAGGACTTTTCCAGCCGTGAGGGAAAGACACTACAGAGTTTTATTTGGGTTTCCCGTTAGAACTTCAAATTGATTTTTAACGGTAGGTGCTAAGAGACCAGGTAGTAATAAAAAGGGACGGATGGGATCCTTATAAGAAGATGTATCTTAATTTTTCTCGGACAGACGTGGTGAAGGCCACTTGAAAATAATGTGTGTCGGCTTATGAATAAAAGGGAAAGAAAAGTAGGAATCCGAGTGGAGATTATTATTAAGTCTATATTGCCAGGGGTTCCTAACCAAGGACTTGGAAAATATGTTAAGAAGTCCTATAGATTCAGACGTACGAAAATATGAGGAACCAAAATCGCCCGAGGGAAATTAGGAGCAAATGATCCTTACGAATGAAATTTTTAAATGATCGTGAGATGTGAGTTTGGCTAACTAGGCAAAGAGAGAGAAGATGTATTAAAGCCACAGATTGAGATCAATTTTAAATAGCATGGGGATATTTTGTAAGCAAGGCCTTGATAAGTGATGTAAATGATAACTTATGTGTGGCCATATTAAATAGTATGCGTGCCCTTATGATTTATCTTACGAGGTGCTAAAGGTATTGATCGAGCTAGGTATTGAAGTTAAGGTAGCAAGTGCTACAGGGTAGGTTGATATTGTTTTCTCCGAATGTTAAAATAGGATAATTATGATATAAAAGTAACAGGGAAAAGAAGAATATGTGTATATAAGAGTAGGAAGATTATGATGTCATGAGGAGAAGAGAAGCGTGAGTAAGAGAAGTATGTTGCTAGTAAGGGTTAAGTGGAATTTTTGAAAAAAGGATCAGGGCGGTGGTAGCAGCGAAGAGCCATTCAAATAAATTTCTAAAGTAAGTAAACAGAAAGGATAGAGTATGGCAAAATGTGATAGAGGACAAATGTGAAGATCTTGGAAACAGATCTGGATAAATAGGTTTAAAGTATAATAACAATAGGTATGGATGTAATCCGAGATGGAATAATTAAATTTTACGAAAACTGTCAAGGGATTTCTGACTCTTAAGGAACGTCCGAGAGGATAAATATGAAACCATATTGATACGTTCACCTAGAGAATGGAAGAGCCGCCCCCTAAAAGACGATTTTGGAGATGGAAAGAATTATTACTTTAATAAAATATTCCACGAATTCTAAGGCTAATGCTGTAAAATGGAAAATGGAGAAGAGCGCTAGAGGATGGCAAAAACCTATTCAAAAGTTCCTTCCTAAGGTGCTATCTAGTGGTAAGGTGGTGACTTATCCAGGAACAAAGAGTTCAAGAATCAACTAAAGGAGGAAAACAAAGTTAAGAGCAAGGAAAGTCAAGAAGGGTCATAAGGGCAAAGGTAAGAAGAGTGGACTAAGGGAATTACCAAGAGGAAGTTATGTAACCATCAAGGACAAGAGGAAGGATAATAAGCTACTAAGTCTAACCAAAAGACAAAACATCGGTAACATGAGATAAGAGTCTTGATAAAGAGCAAATTCCACCATAAAGGGAATAAGAAGAATGTATGAGGGATATGTATAAATATGAACAGGTTGTAGTAGCATAAAGGAAATGAAAAATTTGATGAAGGAAGAAAGAAAAGAGTGTACTTTACTAACATTACATGACGAGAACAAGAATTGGCAGAGAATTAGAAGGACTATGATGCATGACTGTGATGCAAAATTTTTAAGAAGGACTACGAGACAATATAAGCTAAGCTAATGAAAGAAGGAATCGTGAGAATGAATAATATAGTATAGATATAAATCGGGAATTAAGAACAAGAAGAATCTCAAGGATCTTAGTAAAAAGGTAGTTACGAATGAAGATTACGGGGGAAAGAGCATTCCATGGGGAGAAACTCCATAAAGAGCCCGACGAATTTCGATGTCACCATTAATACATTGGCCTAGAGGATTAATAATCATGAAAGGAAGAAGTGGTCTGAATTGTATTCAATATGTGTAAACCTTTGACTTAGTACAAAAGTTCAGCTAGCAAAAAAGAAATAAGTTAAACCATGCGAAGAAAGGAATTCCAGTATTATATGGAATAAAAGAATTAGAGGATTGCTAAAACTGGCCAGATGACTATCGGAGACGGTTAGTACGTGGATGTTACTGGTATAAAAGAATATCCTTAAAAAGGGGGGGGGGGGGGAATAGATTCAGTTCCGAGATGAACTACAATATTCCCAAGTTCAAAAGAGGGAAATACACTGACTCGAAGGAGCCAAAATTCGAGACGAACCGATATATCAAGGAGGTGCTAAAGAAGATTAAGAATGGACTAAATGCATTTATATTATAGGACAAAGATGGAACAGGAGGCATGACAAGATGATGAAGAATTAACAAAACAAAGGGTTTTTGTCAATAAAATACATTGTGCTTCCAGGATATGGTTTGAATCGCTCACACTGGAGAAAATTTGGGTTACATTTAAATATGCAGTAGAGTACTCCAGAAAGGTAACAGAAGGAATAAGAATAGCATGCAAGTTTTACCAAAGATAAGTACGAAGGACAAATTGGATTATTAAAAAGGGAAATCTTAGTATAAGAAGAGATGAAAGTTTTAACAAGAGGAGTGTTTACAGGAGGTTTAGTAATCCCCAAAGGAAAGGAAGATAATGTGCCTATGGATAACAAAACAGCAGTGCTACCAGGGATTAGAAAGTACCTCACAAGTCACTAGATATGTCAAATGTGAGAACATATGTTATAGAACCATATAAACAGTTATCATGATGAAACAGCCGGTAAAATAAGGTAAAGACAAGGATAAGGCGTTAAAAAAATAGAGACTAATTTAAGACTCAAATGACCATCGATACAAGAGAATCAAGGGCTGTATGGAAAGGAAGTTATGATTAAGTAAGATTTTATCTTAATTCCATGCTTATGGGTTTATTTTGTAATCATGTTAAGGTTTGGGGAGAGAAAATTGGAGGAAAAGTTCAAAAATGAATTGGAAGGTATTGTGAGTGGTAAATTAGCTTAAGTTGTATTTATTAGTATATTATGAATATAATTCTGCTATGAGTGCCACGTACTCTCATATTCACATCTCATATTCACATCTAGGTGAGCCACATGGCTTACTCATAATTTATATGCATCAATAGTGCTAATCTCGTTGGGCAACAACACATTTATATCATCATCAATAACAATGCCCATATCCATATACACAAGTCGACGAGGCTATCAAAATGATATACAAAATATGAGCCGACAAGGCTAAGGACATCTAATCATAAACAACTGTCTACGAGCCTCTAAGAAGAGTAGAGTGTCACATCATATAGGCGGGACAGACCCCGCCATGCCCATAGGTATGTACACAAAAGAATAATACCAAAAGTTGTAGTTCCGATGAAATGGAGCTCCTCTATGCGTCCCCGAATAAGATATCTATGGATCAAGCCTCGTCTCCCCGTCCACCTCGCGGCACATGACGCAACGTCCACAAACAAAAGGACGTCCGAATAATGTATTAAGTATGTAAAGCATAATCAACATCATAATAGAAGCATAAGAGATAACATAAAAAATAGCACAAGATGGGAGAATCAAGAGATAGTAGCCTTCATCGTAATTACTTGTCTTTCATAGGGACCTTCCATTTCTAGTGCGTGCTCGTGTACATACATAAATACATATACATATATATCCGTATTCGTATTCGTATCCATATTCGTATCCGTATTCATATACATATTCACATCCATAGCATACCCGACCATGAAGGTTCGGTGGTTTCACATACCCGGCCATGACAAGGCTCGGTGTCGTACATACCTGGCCCTACCAAGGCTCAGTGTTATCCGTACCCAACTGCAGTGGTGTGCGCGCGATAGGTATCATACCCGGCCATATAAGCTCGGTGTTACATAATAGTCATACATACTTAGACACGTATACATAAAAGTCCATAAGTATCATCAACATCATTTCCATCATCGTTTTCATTACATCTATCCTTATAGGATCAACTATCATATAAAGGAAGTACTAGTATCGTGAAAGTATCGAGAATCATGAGCTTTGGTACTCTTAGAGGTAGAGTCATTTATAAATCATTATGGAACTCATGAAAGGATATATATATATATATATATATATATATATATATATATATATATATATATATATATATATATATATATATATATATATATATAGATAGGGAACCATGCCTTAATGAAAGAAGGGTTAGCCTTACATACCTCTTTGTCTCCTTAACTATTTAACGTTCCCCGTTGAAGCTTGAATAATCTACATTTAGAAGGATTCATAACATGGTTAAGCCTTAATGATACTCCTAAATTCAAACTAGAATAATTCATGACCTAATGAAAATTGGGCAGCATTTCCCCTATTTCGTCAACTTCCACCATATCACAAAACAACTCCCAACAACCACAATAATATCCACAATATCATAATCAAGTATTCACATTCGATTTAGCCTTCAAAATTCATCCTTATGTTCAACTTATGCTAGCAACTTCATACCCATTTTAGCACATTTTCATATAATGCTTCCTCATCACCATTATTACCTTCCATAGCAAGATTATATCCATATCATACTAAGAATCATAACTCAAGTTAGCTTACTACTCAAAAACATCATAAAAACTACATTTAGAACTCATCTTCTACTTTCTCCTTCTACCCAAGTTGTTCAACAACTAAACATTCTTGATAATATGTAATAAGTATGAAAACTAACCTTTTATCTCATAAGAATGAGCTTTGGAGCAAGCTATCAACTTATATGAAAACCCTAGCTTCAATATCCAAAGAATTCTTGGAGTCTACTAACCCTAGCAAGACTTGTAACACATGGGTCTCTTGATTCTTGCCTCTTGATATTTAATCTCCCTTGGATTTTGGCTTGGATTAGTTTATGGAGTTGAAGAGAGGGTTTTTGGAGAGCTTTTGGATCTGATTTGGTAAAATAAAATGTCCAAATGAAGTGGAGTGAAATATATAAAGTGGAACTTAAAATCCCGTTGGGCAATTCTGCGCCCATTTTGACGGGCCGTCAAAATTCCTACGGACCGTCAAAATGGTCCGTAGAACTGCCCAGTCAAATATGGTTCACTGTAACCATTTTACGCTGGGCTGGTGCAATTTGACGGGCCGCAGAATTTTCTGCGGGGCGTCAAAATTCCTGCGGGCCGTCAAATGGTCCGCAGAAATTTTCTGCTCAGACAGTCTGTCTTGAAACACCCATAACTTTTTACTCCGACGTCACATTGACGAACGGTTTGTTGCGTTGGAAACTAGACTCGATGAAATTCAATTTGGATAAAAGAAACACACAAAACTCCTCATATTCTAGGAGATATGCCTCCCCCAATCTGGACCAAAATCTTGTCCGAAAATTTTGCCAAGTTTTACCAAAGTTCCCACAAACTCCATTCCTTTATTTGCTTGTTCTTAAATCCTTCCATAGCTCATTTCATGGGCTTAAACCCCCATAACCATAATATGGGAACATGTAATCTCATATATCCTAAGGTAACTCCCGTTTCCACGATTAGGACAACTAACGCCTAACGAATCTCAACGGACGAAACTACGAGGTGTAACATTCTCCCCCTCTTAGAAACATTCGTCCTCGAATGATAGACTCTTGGGGATTCTACAAAAATTTTGCCAGAGTTTCCCCTGTAATATGGCACTACCATCCTGTCACAGCAACCCAAAATATATATCGCCTCACAGGGCTACAACAACACATCAACAACCATGGCCACACACGACCAAGAAAACATTGAACAAAGCATCACATACCTGGGGGCAATGGCGTCTCTACCTGAGTCTCTCTCGAAGGTGAAAATAAATGCGGGTACCGAACTTCATGTCTTCTTCCGCTTCCCATGTCATTTCTCTCTATTATTATTTCTCTATAAGACTTTAACTGAAGCTACATCTTTGGTTCTGAGTCTCCGTACTTGCCTATCTAAAATGGCAATGGGAACTTCTTCATAGGATAATTGCTCAGTGACTTGCACATCATCTACCGGTACAACTCTAGAAGGATCTCCAATGCACTTACGAAGCATCGATACATGGAAAACTGGATGGACTGACTCCAAATCCGCAGGTAGGTCTAATTCATAAGCCACTTGGTCTACCTTGCGTACAATCTCATAAGGTCCAATGTACCGGGGACTAAGCTTGCCCTTTTTGCCAAATCTCATGACGCCCTTCATTGGCGACACCTTCAAGAATACCCAATCTTTCACTTGGAATTCTAAGTCTCTTCGACGATTATCTGCGTAGGATTTCTGTCGACTCTGAGCTGTTAATAATCGATCCTGTATAAGCTTGACTTTCTCTATAGCTTGCTGGACCAAGTCTGGTCCTATCAATTTGGTCTCTCCTACTTCGAACCACCCAATTGGAGATCTACACTTTCGCCCATATAAAGCCTCATACGGGGCCATTTGGATGCTAGAATGATAACTATTGTTATAAGCAAATTCAATAAGTGGTAAGTGATCATCCCAACTACCTCCAAAATCCAATACACATGCCCGTAACATATCCTCAAGAGTCTGAATGGTACGTTCAGCTTGCCCATCCGTCTGTGGGTGAAATGTTGTGCTAAGGCTCACCTGAGTCCCCAAACCTTCTTGGAAAGATTTCCAAAAATTGGCTGTAAACTGAGTTCCTATATCGGAGATAATAGAAACTGGAACACTGTGAAGTCGCACTATCTCTTTAACATAAAGCTTTGCATAATCTTCTACTACATATGAAGTTCTGATTGGTAAGAAATAAGCTGACTTCGTGAGTCTATCCACAATCACCCATATAGAATCATACTTACGTCGAGAACGGGGTAAGCCTGTAATGAAGTCCATGTTAATTACTTCCCATTTCCAAGTTGGAATTTCCATAGCTTGCAACAATCCACCCGGCTTTTGGTGCTCAATTTTCACTTGCTGACAGTTAGGACATTGAGCTACGAATTTCGCTATATCTTTCTTCATCCCATTCCACCAATATATAGATTTAAGATCATGATACATTTTCGTTGCTCCTGGGTGAATAGAATAACGGGAACAATGGGCTTCTCTCAATATTTGGTGGCGTAATCTTGCAACATCAGGAACACATAACCTGCCTCGGCATCGGAGAACTCCATCTCCAGAAATCTCAAATGATGACTTCTCCTTCTGAGGGAGTATATTTCTGTAATGAATTAGCATGGGATCTTCGTATTGACGCTCTTTCACTTCCACTACTAGTGACGAGACCACTGCATTTTGAATGATAGCTCCCATACTACCTGAGTCCACTACTCGAACTCCTAGGCTAGCTAACTGCTGGAGCTCACGAGCTATCTCTCTTTTCTCTAGCTGAACATCACATAAACTTCCCATAGATCTATGGCTAAGAGCATCAGCCACTACATTTGCTTTCCCGGGATGATACAGGATGTCAACATCATAGTCTTTCAACAATTCCAACCACCGCCGTTGCCGTAAATTCAATTCTTTCTACTTGAAGATATACTGAAGGCTCTTATGATATGTATAAATATCAACGTGGACGCCATACAAATAATGTCTCCACATCTTCAATGCATGAATTACTGCAGCCAATTCAAGATCATGGGTCGGATAATTTTTCTCATGTTTCCGCAACTGTCTTGAAGCATACGCAATCACCTTACCATGTTGCATTAACACACAACCTAACCCAATGCCTGAAGCATCACAATAGACAACATAACCTTTCGATCTCTGGAAGTGTCGGGACTGGGGGCGAAAGTTAATCTATCCTTTAGCTCTTGGAAACTATGTTCACAAGTATCTGTCCATTGAAACTTAGCTAATTTTTGGGTCAGCTTTGTGAGTGGTGTAGAAATAGAAGAAAATCCTTCTACAAATCTCCTATAATAACCTACTAAGCCCAGAAAACTACGGACCTCCATAGGTGTTGTGGGCCTTGGCCAAGTCTGCTGCTTCAATCTTTTGGGTAACTACCCGAATACCATCTACCAAATAATATGCCCCAAAAAGGTCACCGAGTTCAACCAAAATTCACACTTAGAAAATTTGGCAAATAACTCTCGAGGTTGAAGAACTCTAAGAACGCGCAAATGATCCGCATGTTACTCGCCTTGACCTAGAATATACCAGGATATCGTCAATGAACACAATCACAAATAAATCTAAGAAGGGCCTGAACACATTGTTCATCAAATCCATAAATACTGCCAGTGCATTAGTTAGCCCGAATGACATTACCCGGAACTCAAAATGGCCGTATCTGGTTCTGAAGGCTGTCTTAGGAATATCTTTCTCCCTAACTCGCACTTGATGATACCCGAATCTCAAATCTATCTTTGAAAACCATTTGGAACCTTGCAATTGGTCAAATAAATCATCAATCCCTTGAAGCGAATATTTATTCTTGATTGTCACCTTATTTAGCTGCCGATAGTCAATGCACATTCGCAAGGAGCCATCTTTCTTTCGCACAAACAACACGGGTGCTCCCCACGGGGAAGAACTAGGCCTAATAATACCTTTTTCAAGCAAGTCCTTCAATTGATCCTTCAACTCTTTCAACTCTACGGGAGCCATTCTATAAGGAGGAATAGATTTTGGCTTGGTGTCACGACCCAACCCCGTAGGCCGTGACTAGTGCCCGAACTGGGCACCCAAACACATTCATAAATCCGACTCACACACAGATAGCTTACGCATATACAAATATCGGACGCTGTCTCAAATTATTTCAAAAGCTCGTCTCAAACACATCTCAAACACAATCATATATATATCGAGCCGATAAGGCTATCAAATGGCGCGTCGGCCCAAAACATATAACATACAAACACACACACAGTACGGATAGGCACACAACCCACATATACGTCTACGGACCTCTCGCGGACCAACGAGAATCATCGACGGGACGGGGGCCCCGCCGTGCCCACGAACAAACACACACGTATGCAACGAACGAATATATACCAAAATGTGGGCTCGGAATAAGGGAGCACTCCAAACGCATAAAAGGTGTCCTGGGCGCGGATCACCCCCCGTGCGTCTGTACTGCGGGCATGAAACGCGCCCGAAGAAAGAGGGTCGGTGCGGAATATGTCCGAGTATGCAAAGCAGGAAATGTAGTAAACAAATCTGAGTCATAATCGAAACAGAAGTACGGAAAGTAAATACATTTCCAAAACATCAAAATGTTTACTTTCAAAATACAAATCATGCATAGGGCACAGAAAATATGGTCGCCCGCCCGTCGATGGCGCCATAACACAGCATAACACCAGAAGGTTTCAAATCTCTATATCCCCCGTCACACATCATACACAGCATAACGCCATACACAACATAACACAAAATGTAAGCGGAACCCGGCCCTCTAGTGAGGGGCTCGATGAATCATAACACAGCATAACACCGGAGTATATCATAGTGCGCACGACAACAAAACCGGCCCGGGACTCGGCGAAAGATATAACAGAATGCACGAGCAGAGTCGTGAGTAACCATATGCATAAAAATCATCCTTACAGACTCAACAGATAAGTAAAATAACCATACTTGAAGTCAGGATTGTAGTCATATCAAATTCTTTCAAACGTCATCGGAATTATACAAGGGAAAGTCGCGGGACCCACGGACGGGTGTCGACCCGAGCCGGGCCCGCCTATGTAAATCATACTCATCATATGCCATAACATCTCCTACGAACACATCGAGGCGATCCGGTTCTGTCTACGAAAGTTACGGCCCTTTTTTCGACGTAGAACCTTTTTTTTTTTTAAAACAAAACCTTTTTTTTGTACAACAGTTGAAAACCAATTATTCCAAAGACATAAGGGCCATTTTTTTTCATCATATTACGAAGGTCAAGGATAAAATAAAAATACGAATTGTAGGCATACTCGGATCGCCAGAGTAGAATTTCCTCGAGGCTCGTGTCGTAGCCTATTCACAACTAAGGCATGCCAAAAGAAAGAAGAGTTAAACTTTACATACCTCGCTTGCTCACAAAGCTAATCCAAATCAAATCTAGGTCTCGGACTCCCCAAGATCTACATAACATCAATAAATACCAACGTCAACTATAGGCATTTAGGAGTTCATTTCCAAACTAACACATAATTCTACGGAAATTTGGGCAGCACTTCCCCTGTAAATAGACCAACCCCGAGAATTCAACTCGGCCAAATTCAA
This sequence comes from Lycium ferocissimum, assembly GCF_029784015.1. NCBI lineage: Eukaryota > Viridiplantae > Streptophyta > Magnoliopsida > Solanales > Solanaceae > Lycium > Lycium ferocissimum. Next base: position 4,048 of record NW_026714456.1, on the reverse strand, counting down.
CAACACAACAACACCAACAATCATTCCAACAATATTCACAATCAATTCGAAACGCATTCGAACATTAATAATTCTTCTCCACACATTCCAACAACATTCCAACTATGCTTACTACAAGTACATACATATAAACCAACATGTAATCAAACTAACACTAATGCTCACATATTCAAATTCCAATCCGAAACCACTCAAACAATATTCAAGAACTCTTTAAACAATTCACACAACATTTCCAACAATCCAACAAATATTCCAATTTACCCGAAATTGTTCCCAAACCCGAGAACACTTTCATAACATATTCCTAACTTCCGAATCATGATTTGCACCAACAATCCACACTCTAACCATGTCATTTCCATAAATATAAAAATTACACTAAATACACAAAATCTTCCAAATCAGCCCATAACAACTACAATACCAACTTGAATCATTAAACTCTCATTTCCAACATAGAATCCACATAACAACAACAACCAAAACTCCAAGAAAATTGATTCATTCTTTGCTACACATGAAAGAGGCCATATTCGGCCAACACACCCACATACACACTTCATGATTTTCATTCATTCCAACCCACTATAATAACCAAACATGCTACATAGAATTTAATCTATCACTTAGACACACAACACACATACACACGGCCAACACACCATGCACACGACTCACTTCAACATGCCATATCTCATGAATTTCATCCATATTAACATACTACAATACACATAAACCTTCCATAACTCATAAAACAAGATTAGAACTTACCTTTCTTCACAACTTCACAACTCGGCTAAGGTGGTGGATAATGAAAAACGAGATGACCTATTGCATCCAACAACACTCCCACGTTACTTAGGGACCTCCAATTAGTGGTTTGGCTAGGAGAAACAAATTTTTTGATGACTTAATCTTGGTCTTGAATTTGGAGGCTCTTGGCCGAATGGTTGTTGGTTTTTTTCTCCAAGGTTCTTGATTGTTCTAAGTCTTGAGATGATGATGAAATGATCCCTTAGTCATCACTTATATTTCACTTACTAGCCAACCATGTGGCCATGGCCCACTCCAAAGGTGGCCGGCCACATGGCCCCTTTTTCTCAACAATTTCCAACTTCCAAATATTCCATCTTTGGTCCCAACTTTTCCTAATTGTTCCATGCTAACAAACTCATGAACAACTTAGGTCTTAAAACAAAATCGAAGGTCAAGAATCTCGACTTCGTATCTCGAAATAGTCTTGCCCCTAACTTATCATAGATAACCCGGATGGTCCCAACGTTCCAAATACGGGATCTAACATCCTTCCCCCCTTTAGAACATTCGTCCTCGAATGTTCAACTAGTCTTATAAGGTCGTATAAGGATCTCGGGGGAAATTCCCTTTTATTACCATCGCACACAGCCGTATCTATCAGTCATATTCTTTCTTTCCTTTTATATCTCAATGCCAGTTTCTCAAGTCATCTCTTTATCCTTAATTCGAACTCTTCTATTGTTCCTTTGCTTAGATCCCGTCTTTCAACCTTCCGATCACACATTATACACACGCATAGGCATATAGTGCTACTGTCTCGCTTACAAAATATTCCAACCACTATTCAAACTCACCCTAGCTTCTCATTCGCCTCTTACGTTCGAACTCGTAAGATTTCCAGAAAACTTCCCAGGGGGTCACCCATCCTGAATTTGCTCTCACCCCAAAGACGCTTAACCTCGGAACTCTGATGAAATACGATGCTTTAACCCCAGTATGATCGCGCCCGCCTCATCACATGACCTTTATCACATAATCTGGAGTAAGTTGAAGTTCTAACAGATTTCCGAACGCTCCCATAACACACTTACTATTTTATCCCTCTTCAACCCTCGACATTAACTTCTCACCTATGGATATGCCTACTTCCCATTTCAGATTCCCAAGCTCCCTATGGCTACGAACATACCTTGATCGTCGCTATTTATAAATACCCGATTATCAGCTTTCGGTTCCCTACTTGCCGCTATTAAACAACATTCATACAACACATACACATACATAAGAATTTTACAATAAGGGCTCATATACCTGGATCCGCATTCGGTGCCGCCTCCGGATCTTGCCTACCCGCCAAAGCGTATATGCGGTTCGAAGGACCGCTAGAACTGGGGACTCCGCCGCGACCTCTACCACGGCCTACTGGTGCCGGCACACCCTGACCCATAGGGCGCATAGCTACCGAAGAAGATGAACCGGCAATCGACCCGGTAGGCTGAGCCGCACCACCCAAACCAACCCTAACCGGGCAATCTCTCATCAGATGGCCCTGACGGCCACAATTAAAACAAGCACCGCTGGCACGAAAACACTCTCCCGGGTGAGGCCTCCCACAGTGGGGGCACGGAGGTCTGGGTGGTCTCAGCTGACTGGAACCTCCGTCAAACTGCGAGCCCGAAACCCTGGAGCTCTGGCCTGCCCCTGAATATCCTGCACCCTCCGATCTCCTGCCGGTGAACTGTGGGGGTGGGCTCCGAACTGGCTGGGGAGGATAGCTGCTATGCTGCTGCTGAGGCTGCCTGCCTCGAGACTCCCCAGAATATCCCGCGGATCTAGCCCTCTTGGGCTGGCCCCTGTCATAATCCCTATCAGGCTGATGCCCCCTGTGTCGGTCCTCCATACCCTGGGCGTGTGCCTGTATACGGGCAATATGCATACCTGGCTGGGCCGCCATCACCAAACAACTGTCGACCAAATACTGGTCCAGCCCCATCACATACCGGTGCATCCGGTCAGTCATATCAGCTACATAAGCGGACGCATATCTGGCCAGCGAGTCAAACTCCAAACTGTACTCCCGGACGCTCCTGCCCCGCTGCTTCAACAGCAGGAATCTATCTACCCTGGCTCGCCGTAGCTCTGGAGGAGGAAGGAAATGGGCAAGAAAAGCCTCCATAAACTCGTCCCATACGGCTGGAGGGGCACTCTCGCCTCTGGACAATACCCAAGACTCATACCAATTTGCGGCTACATCCCGCAACTGGTATGACGCCAACTCAACAGACTCGATATCGGTCGCCTTAATCAACCGTAATGTACGCAGCATCTGTCTGATAAACTCATGAGGGTCCTCTGCGGGCTTCGACCCGAAAAACTCTGGTGGATTACATGTCAGAAACTCACGGGCTCTCGAACTGTCACGCCGGTCGGCCTGATCACCCCCTACTCCAAGCCTGTGGGCCTGCCCTGCTACCAATCGAGTCAGTAACTGTACCGCCTCGCGCATAGCCCCATCATCAGCCCCTGGCTGGGGAGCTGGAGGCGCGGGCACTCGAACCTCGGGAGCTGGCGGTGGAGCCGCCCCCAGACCTGCAGCTGTCGCTGCTCCAAGCCCCTCTGCTACTGGTGGTGTAGCCGAACTGGCTGTCGGGGGCACAATATCAGGTACAGGCTCAGCACGGGCCCTAGTAACTCTGCGGGCCCGGCTGGTCTCACCAACTGCTGTAGACTTGCCCTTCTGGCGCTGTGTTGCCTTCCCTCGAGGCATCGCTGAAAACATAAAAATTCCCGTCGGAGAAGAGTCATCCCGATAACACAGCTCTATCGCACGATCTAAGATCATAAAGAAAGATAACATCCTAAATGTCCTGTAGCCTCCTATTTATAGATGTAGTGCACAACACACCGATAAACAAGACTCTACTAGACACAGTCTGTAGACATTCCGAGGACGAACTGCTCTGATACCACTTCTGTCACGACCCAACCCCGTAGGCCGTGACTAGTGCCCGAACTGGGCACCCAAACACATTCATAAATTCGACTCACACACAGATAGCTTACGCATATACAAATATCGGACGCTGTCTCAAATTATTTCAAACTGTCTCAAACACATCTCAAACTCAATCATATATATATCAGAAGCCGACAAGGCTATCAAATGGCGCATCGGCCCAAAACATATAACATACAAACACACCCCGTACAAAGATAGGCACACAACCCACATATATGTCTATTGTGTATCTCTAAACGACCAACAATCATCCTCCGACGGACAAGGCCC
>NW_026714455.1:0-42301 GCF_029784015.1 Lycium ferocissimum | reverse complement strand
TTCACGGGTAGGGGGGGGGCCTGCCCCGTCTATGATTTTTGCCCTTTGGGTCGTAGAAAATTTTGTGGGGAGGGGTACTCCTTTTCCCGGGTTGGTTGATTTGTGTTTTGGACGTCCCCATGCTATGACCACCCTTATATGTGATACTTTTTTCCCGGAAGTTATGACGCGTATGTATATTTGTATATTTGTAAAAGGGGGCGACGTTCCACTCTTCTAAATATATTTTTTGTACACTATAAGTTTTTGTACTATTTCTTTTTGGGAATAGGTATTAGGTCCCCGGGGGGCCTGCCAGGGGGGTTGGGTGGTGACAATATTAAGGAAAATTTGGGATTAAAAGTTAATTTAGGAACGTTGGCATTTCATGAAATAATGGCCAAGTTGGACGTGTGGTGTGAGTGGGGCACCACCCATGGCTTGGCTAATTTTAATTCATCCAAGCCATGTGTGGGCCATGGGACACCTGGATGACTTATATATGAGCATATTGGATGACTTATTAATCACATTCTTCATACTTTCCAAACTTTAGAAAATTCAAGAAACTTGGAGAAAAAATAAAGAGAGGCCATTCGGCCATGGAGGCAAAATTTGAGCTCTCGGAAATCTTGATTAAAAAAAAAAAAATTCTTAGCGAGTTCTTGACCAATTGGAAGGTCCTTATTAAAGTACTTAAAAATTGACAATCATGTTGTTGCTTCATAATTTAAACTCACATTGACGAGTATTATATTTCGTATTTTTGTACGTCGGATTATTCGCAAAGTTTTGAGGTTGGGCCCACACATTAGAGATTTTTTTTTGGGACATGCTACAATTTATATGAATCACGTATGTGAAGTTAAACATAACTCAAGAAGGACCCTTGAGCCAAATCAAAGTGGAAGTCCTCTAAGCAAATATTTTTTAAGTAACATTTTCGGGTGATCTGACTTCGAGGGGCCGAAACGGTATTATAAGTTTGGAATTTGGAAAAATACCAAAGATAGAAGTTGTAGATAATTGAATTATATTTCAAACCATAGGTTGTGGGCCCACATGTGACATCGTCATAAGGAGATATGGACATTTTAAGGCGGAAAGGTCAGTGGGCTAGGCTTGAGCAGGGCCCAATCGGGTTAGGCCCATGACCCATGCCCTGTTTAAGTGAAATTTCAGCCCTTTCCTCTCATTTTTCAGACGATAACACCAAAAAATTCTGGAAAGAGAGAGAGAGAGAAAAACCAATTTTGACCAAAATGCGGCCCAGAATTCCGAAGCCCATGAAGAGAAAAGTGTTGTACGATGCGTTGTCTTCAATTTGGGCTAAAAATCATCCAAGGAGAAGAGTGATAACGTGGGGGCTGCATGCTTAAAGGTATGAATACGGTTCCTTTTCATTGTTAACGAGTTTGTTTAGAATTTTAACGGATTAGCACGGAGGGAATGGTCGATAAATTCATTTGTTGGTGTTGTGAATTGTGGAAGGAGATTTGAAGAAATTTTGGATGAAAATAAATGTAATTACCTTGTAAAATGTGAAGAAATTGTTATTGATGTTGTTCATATGAATTTCGACTCCTTTTACGGAAATAAAATTATTAAATAGTTATATCGCAAATTTGGTTGGTTGAGAAATTTAGAAAACGATTAATGCGGGCTATTTTATGGCATACGTCGGTATTGGAAATGATGTTAATACTATTGGTATTGTTGTTAGTTCTTGAATTGAGAATTAGGGCTAGGCATATAAACAGGGACATCTTGCCCAAATTTACGTAGAGAAATGCTAACTTAGGATTGAATTCCTAAGTGCCTATAGCTAATGTTTGGTATTTTTTGACGTATTGTAGATCTTAGGGAGCCCGAGACTTGAGTTTGGATTAGCTTAGGAAGGGACGAGGTATGTAAAGCTTAACCTTTCTTTCTTTTGGCATGTCTTAGTGTAAGCAAGCTATGACACGATCCTCGGGGTAACTCTATTCCTATGATCCGAGCATGTTATGATTCTTATCCGTCTGTTATATCCCGTATTTTGTACATTGGGATAATCCAGGTTAACCACGAAAAGTTAAGGACAAGACCATTCCGGGATACGAGGTTGAGAATTTTGACCTTCGATTTTGTTTTAATGCACAGAGTTGCATATTCATCTTTTCATTGGTATGGAGTGTTAAGGGTAAATTTGGAATAAGAAAAATTTGGGGTTAAAAGGTGAATTATGGAAACTTGGTAATTCATGAAAAATAAGCCATTTGGCCGTGTGGCATATGGTGGTTCCCACCCATGAGTTGGCCAAATAAAATTCATCCAAATCATATGTGGGCCATGGCACACATGGATGAATCATACAAGTAGAGAAAGGATGACTAATTAATCACATTTTTTCATCTTTTTTACACATTAGAAGACTTGAGAAACTTGGAGAACATGAAGAAAAAAGAGAAGAGAAATTCGTATGGTGGCCAAATTTAGCCCTCCAATTTGATCCACTAAAAAATTATTTTCTTCTATGTTTTTCACTCATTGGAAGGTCCTAAACAACATGGAGTAGTTGTTATAGCAAGCAAACCATTCATCCTTACAATTCTCAACTCAAGCCATGTTGAAGAACTAAGGGAAGAAGGTAAGTTTTAATCCTCTTTTCATGTGTTATGAAGGGTTGTGCATGTTGTAGTAAGTGGAAATGAATGAAATTCATGAAAATATGGATGTTAGTGTGTGGCCGTGTACATGTGGTGTTTTGTAGGATGTGGTGAACCAATTTTATTTAGTGTTTTGGTTGTTGTTGTATGGATTCTATGATGAAAATGATGGTTTAATGATTCAAATTGAAGTTGTAATCGTTTGAAGTTTGTTGGAGAAGGTGATGTGATTTTATTATAGTTTCTTGTATTATTGAGGTTATTTTTGTTAATGTGTAGATTGTTGGTGTAGTTTATGAATTTGGAAGAACGAAATGTGTTGTTGTTGTCCATATGGGAATTTGAGAGGTTTCGGGTGGTGTTTCCCCTTTGGTTGGGCCGTTTGAATATTGTGTGAATTGGTTGAAATGTTCTTGAATTATGTTGAAGGATTTCGGATTAGTATTTGAACGTATAAGCCTTGATGTTGGCTTGATCATATGTGGTTAATTGAATATAAATGGAATGTCATCGAATTATGTAGAAATGAGTTATTGACGTTAGAATGCATTCTGAATTGATTATTGATGTTGTTGGTATGGTTGTTGGTATTGTTGTTAAGGATTTGGCCGAGTTGAATTCTCGGGGTTGTTGAGTTCTGAAGTCTTTGCCCAAATTTCTGTAAATGAAATACTAATTTAGAATTGGATTTCTAGGCGCTTATGACTAATGTTTGATGCCAAATGATGTTATTGTAGATTTTGAGAAGTTGAGACTTGAATTCGGATTAGCTTAGGAAGCGGACAAGGTATGTAAAGCTTAGCCCTTCCTTCTTTTGGCATGCCTTAGTTGTAAATAGGCTATGACACAAGCCTCGAGGAAATTCATTCTTGCGATCCGAGTATGCCTACGATTCTTATTTGTATTTTATCTTTGACATTCGTAATGTAATGAAATAATGGCCCTTATGTTTTTGGAATGATTGGTTTTCAAATGTTGCACAAAAAGTTTTGTTCTTAAAAAGTTCTACGTCGGAAAAAGGGCCGTAACTTTCGTAGACAGAACCGGATCGCCTCGATATGTTCGTATGAGGTTCTATAGCATATGATGACTATGTTTTCCATAGGCGGGCCCGGCTTGGGTCGACACCCGTCCGTGGGTCCCGCGACTTTCCTTCATGTAATTCTGATGACTTTTGGAAAGAACTTAATATGACTATCTTTCCGACCCCCGAGTATGATTATATACTTATCTGTTGAGTCTGAAATGATAATTCTTATACTTATGATTCCGATGCGTAACTATGATTTCCAAAGTTCTATTTGATATGTTCCCGAGTGGCATTTGGGAGAAAACTTGATTTGACTATTCTCGAATTTTAAATGATAATTCGTTTTGACTATTCTATGGAGTTTTTGAAAGTGATTTAAACTGCACATAGTCTCTCACTACTCTGCTCGTGCAAATGGATATTGCATCTTTCACCGAGTCCCGGGCCGGTTATGTATCGTGCGCACTATATGATGTGTCCGGTTCACCGAGCCCCTCTGCTATTGGGCCGGGTACCGTGTATATTTGGTGTTATGATGTGTCCGGTTCGTCGAGCCCCTCCGCCATAGGGCCGGGTACCGTGTATATGTGATATTGTCCGCTGGATTTTTGACCGCGGTATGTCGGGTTTCGGAGATATGAAATCTTCTGGAGTATGATGTGTTATGGCACCATTGATGGGCGGGCGACCATATTCTAAGAGCCCCTACATGAATTTTGTTTTAAAAGTAAGCATTTTGATATTCTGGATTTTGCATTTATTTTCTGTACTTCTGGTTTTGATTATGATCCTGTTTACCATATATCATGGTTTGCATACTCAGTACATATTTCGTACTGACCCCCTTTCTTCGGGGGGCGGGGGGGGCGGCTGCGTTTCATGCCGCGCAGGTACAGATACTTATTTGGAGGATCCATTGGCTTAGGATTCCTGTTCAGCTGTCTTGGAGTGCTCCCTTGTTCTGGAGCCTATGTTTTGGTGTTATATCGACTCTTCCGATGCATGTGTATTATGTTTGTTTATGGGTACAAAACTATTTCGTCCCGTCATATGATTCTTGACCTTATTATTCGTAGAGGTATAAGTAGACATATGTGTGGGTTATGGGTAATCACTTTGACCAAAATTGGAATTGTGTCCGTGTGATTTGTGATTTGGACGTCCCCCTATACTACGATAGCCTTATCGGCTTATGTGTGATATTATTCGCTGGAAGTTGTGACCGCGATATGTATATATATATATATTGTGACTTTGGGCGACGCTTTACTCATTTCACCACACTTTGTATACGATGAAGAACACCTCTCATGCCGGCTATGATCTAATGTCAAGTCCCGTTTCTTCCTTATATGTTTAATAATACCCACTTGTACGCCGATTATGGTGGAGGTGTGTACGGGTGCCCGGCTCGGGCACTTGTCACGGCCTACGGGGTTGGGTCGAAGAGAAAAGGTAAGAATTGATTATGTTTTATATGTCCTCGGATTGTCTATGTTGTGTCCGGAAGAAATCTTGTTTATGCTATGTTGAAGTTGAAGCCGGCCACACTTATAAACGTGTGTGTTGGTTGTATTTAGGAATTAGTGACCCTTTTTATCATGTTTAGATCGTGCGATAGAGCCAAGTCATAGAAATGAGATTCCTCGTACTAATTTTGATTTCGGCGGAAGGACGACCTCGACGATATTAATGACAATATTGGAAGTTACAAAGCGCACGGTAAGTAAAGGCACGAAAGGTATATGTCAAATAAGGTATTGAAATGATTGAAATGTAAAGTTAAAAAGTAAAAAGGGGGAAAGTAAACGGGTTGAAAGTGTAACGTGAATTGTGAATGCGAATCGAATTGGACATACGAGGTAAGTCCATTATTTTCATACTTCGGGTAGCTAGGAGACATTGTGGATTGATTTGATATGATATGTATATATATATGTTGAATGTCTTTAGGCATTGTTGGTATTTCGGGTTACGATTTTGAGATAGTAAGAAATATAGAGGAAACTCGCGAAATTTTTCCGAAACAGAGAATGAAATATGGGTTTGTAATATGCCTTAAGAGGTCGTGTCAATAATAAGGATAGGAATTGACTAAGTTGTAAGTTCGGCTGACCTCGAGAAATAAGTTAGCTGCTGAATTACTGATAATGGTAATTAGGAGATCAACATTGATATGGTAAAAAGAATTTGGAAAGGGCTTGCGATATTAAGAGATGACCTAGAAGAGGTTGGTAAATCTTGACAGAGCGTCATATTAAGGTACTAACTGAATTAATAAGCAGGGATAAATTGTGACGAGTTCATAGTTAGAAAGAAATAATAGTATGATTAAGACAAGAACGCGGAGGAAAAAGAATTGCGACGGATATGAACGTATGGAAAATACAGCTGTAAGATATTGAGGTCAAGAAGTGTGACACTATGAGATTGATTATGAGCAGGATATTATGTGAATAAACTAAGGATTGTTACAAAATGAGCAAAGCTTGGCAAGGAAGTGACTAGAAGTATGTCGAGATCTATGTCACTAAGTATAAAGGTGGGCTATTGATAAAAAAAAAGAGAAGAGGAATTTATGGGGTTCTTCTATAGGGAAAGTTCCGAATAAAGATTATGAGATAACGAAAATGATAGTAAGCACGAAAGAAGAAAGGATTAATTGGGAGAAGGAAATGGAAAGGAAAGCGGGCGAGATAGTAGTACAGTAATAGATTATGACATGTATAGCCAAGAACACGAGTAATATCAGTGATGGAATTGTGAAAGACTAAGCTATAGAAAGAAGAGCAACGAGATAGAATGAGTGTTAGAAAATGACTGATATGATAAGAACAAATAGGGATGAACAGAATATGATTTGGAAACAAGAAAGGGATTATGTAGGAGTAATATTTTCCGAAAATGTAGCGGTTTTATAAAATCCCTCGTGCGCAGAAAAGAGGGATGGACATAGACTGGGGAAATATGGTAAGGGAATACTAAAGGAAGCACCCAAGATAGACGTAACCAAATGAGTACGAATATGGAACGAAAAGGGAATACGCAGTTGTGAATTTAAAGGTGTAGTACGACGACATGGTGATAAGATAAGGGTGTTAGTGAGACGAACTTGGTGTGTTTTTGAGTGAGTCAGAAGCCTGTGTTGGTTACCCCGTAAGGGTAGAAAGGCATAAAGCATAAAGGGGTGCTGCGTGCACATGACCCCACCTCGAAAATAATGGAATCTTCAGGCGGCAAAGACAGTAAGCTTGAGGAACATATGGTGCAATATAATGTCATCAAAAGAACAGATGGTGTAGGTTAAGGCAAAGATACCATTCCAAGAGAACTTTGGACACTTGTCGTTGGAATATAAGTGCCGCCTAGCTGAGAATTTGGAATGACTACAAGTATTAAAGGATTATTGAGTAAAGTACGAGACCCTTTCTAATTCGGCGGGAGATGTGTTATGAGGACGTTTTGAAATCTGTTAAGACTTCAACTTACTCTAGATTACGTGCTGAAGGTCATGCGACGAGGTTGACGCGATTATAATAACATTAGAACGTCGCATTTCAGCAGAGTCCCAAAGTTAAGCGTGCTGAGGTGGGAGCGATTTTAGGATGGGTGACCCTCAGGAAGTTTTCTGAAAGTCTTACAAATTTAGACGTAAGAAGCAAGTGAGAAGTTAGGTTAATCTGAGGAACAATTAGAGTCTGCGGAGTGGGCAGAACCTTAAGAGGTCGTGTAGAACGAGGCAGACTGAACCAGCGAAAAAGAAGAAGATGCATTACAACTTTAGAATCAGGGTAAGTTGAATGGCGTTTGGAAATATTTTGTGAATAAGATAGTAGCGATTATGTATACGTATGTATATGATATCCCATGCATGGCTATATTGAATCCCAGCAATCGATGTTGCGACATATTGGAAGTCATTAATCGGACAGGGTAATGAAGTTCAAGTAGAAGAAAATAAAGTAGCACAAATGCTACAAGGCAAGCGGATGCTGTTTCCACTACAGAAAGTTCTAATATAATGATATTTGGGAAAGAAAGTGAGCAGAAAAAAAAGGGGGCAAGGTGACCCAAATGTCGGGAAAAAGCGAAAAGTAAGAAACATGAGAGAGTGAAGCCTCCAAGAGAAAAACGCGGGACTATTTGGATAGGGATTTGAAGATAGGCATGTGAAAGGAATAGAATGTGGTAGTATGGCACCAAAGAGGAATGAGAAGTAAAGAAAAGGATGATTAGGCTGTGCAACGATGTTAAGAGATTTCTAATTCTCGAAAGACAAGTGTCGAGACGATGGATATCTAAAAACTGTTGGTGCATTAGGACCTCCTTAATAAGGGGAGGGGAGAACATATTGGACTTGAAAGAGATTATGACGTTCTTATGCTCCAGAAGGGAGAATTTATTAGCTTGGAGCCAGAGTCCGAAATGATCGCCAATACAAGGAAATCGAAGACACGTATACTTGTGTTATGAGAGACTCGTAAGGGAGTAAGAATTTCCGTAACCCTATGCTTTTGGGTTGTATTGTAAGATTTGAGGGATAAAGGTTAAAGAAACAATTGTGGCGAAAAAGCTAAAGGAATAGTTGTGGCAAGAGCCCAAGAATTTAGTTTGAACTCGAATTATGAGTTGCCATAAGTGTAAGTTGTACCGTGAAGGATAGCAAGGGATGCAGGACCATTTCGTATATACATACTTTGGATCGACGGAAGTAGTCCTGGAAAAGAACTAGGAGAAATAGTTTGAAGGACATAACCATTATATCCACTAGCAACAAAGTCATGTTGGGTGAGTACTCGGAATGTAAAGGTAAAATAGTGACAAGGATGACGTTAACCATTGAACCGCAAATGAATCTCGATACAGTATGTCACCCTCAACTGATGAGCAGACCGAACATGCTATTCAGACGCTAAGGAATATGTTGCGGGCCTGCGTTATTGATTTTAGAGACAGCTGGGATGATCGTCTGCCACTTATGGGAGTTGCCGATAATAATAACTACTACTCTCGCATCCAGATAGCCGTATGAGGCTCGGTATGGCAGAAGGTGCAGGACACCGATTGGCTGGTCCAATGTTGGCAAAACTAAATTAATTGGGGCCAGATATGATTCAGCAAGTAGCTGGCAAAGTGAAACTCATTCGGGAGCGGTTATTAGCAGCTCGGAGGCAACAGAAGTCATATACGGATACTCGACGTCGACACCTAGAATTCCAGGTCGACGATTGGGTATCTTTGGAAGTGTCACCCATGAAGGGTGTTATGAGATTCGGCAGAAAAAGGAAGCTCAGTCCGAGTCCAAGGTATGTTGGGCCTTATCAGATCGTCCGTAAGATAGGCAAAGCTGCCTATGGATTATATCTACCACCCGAGTTGGAGGCATGCGTCCAGTCTTCTACTTGTCAGTGCTTCGTAAAGGTATAGGTGATCCCTCCAGAGTATATTCCATAGATAGTATCCAGGCACCAGAAAAGTCATCCTACGAGGAACAACCTATATCTATACCGGGTCATCAGATGAGAAGATTGCGTACCAAAAAACATAACTTCCGTTAAGGTATTGTGACGGAACAATATCAGGAAAGAGATGAAGAATACGTATTCCTATTTGTTTCCTATGTCTCCAGGTAATCTAATTTCCCAAATGGGTTGTGTTGATTGATTAATGAACTATATGTGACAGCTATGAAAGAGACTCCCCCGAAGTACTTATAAGACCCCGTAAGGCTAGTTTAACATTCGAGGATGAATGTTCTAAAGGGGGGAGGATGTTATATCCCGTATTTTGTACATTGGGATAATCCGGGTTAACCACGAAAAGTTAAGGACAAGACCATTCCGGGATACGAGGTTGAGAATTTTGACCTTCGATTTTGTTTTAATGCACAAGTTGCATATTCATCTTTTCATTGGTATGGAGTGTTAAGGGTAAATTTGGAATAAGAAAAATTTGGGGTTAAAAGGTGAATTATGGAAACTTGGTAATTCATGAAAAATAAGCCATTTGGCCGTGTGGCATATGGTGGTTCCCACCCATGAGTTGGCCAAATAAAATTCATCCAAATCATGTGTGGGCCATGGCACACATGGATGAATCATACAAGTAGAGAAAGGATGACTAATTAATCACATTTTTCATCTTTTTACACATTAGAAGACTTGAGAAACTTGGAGAACATGAAGAAAGAGAGAAGAGAGAATTCGGCCATGGCTGGCCGAATTTAGCCCCTCCAATTTGATCCCTAAAAATTATTTTCTTCTATGTTTTCCACTCATTGGAAGGTCCTAAACAACATGGAGTAATTGTTATAGCAAGCAAACCATTCATCCTTACAATTCTCAACTCAAGCCATGTTGAAGAACTAAGTGAAGAAGGTAAGTTTTTATCCTCTTTTCATGTGTTATGAAGGGTTGTGCATGTTGTAGTAAGTGGAAATGGATGAAATTCATGAAAATATGGATGTTAGTGTGTGGCCGTGTATATGTGGTGTTTTGTAGGATGTGGTGAACAAATTTTATTTAGTGTTTTTGGTTGTTGTTGTATGGATTCTATGATGAAAATGATGGTTTAATGATTCAAATTGAAGTTGTAATCGTTTGAAGGTTGTTGGAGAAGGTGATGTGATTTTATTATAGTTTCTTGTATTATTGAGGTTAATGTTGTTAATGTGTAGATTGTTGGTGTAGTTTATGAATTTGGAAGAACGAAATGTGTTGTTGTTGTCCATATGGGAATTTGAGAGGTTTCGGGTGGTGTTGCCCCTTTGGTTGGGCCGTTTGAATATTGTGTGAATTGGTTGAAATTTCTTGAATTATGTTGAAGGATTTCGGATTAGTATTTGAACGTATAAGCCTTGATGTTGGCTTGATCATATGTGATTAATTGAATATAAATGGAATGTCGTCGAATTATGTAGAAATGAGTTATTGACGTTAGAATGCATTCTGAATTGATTATTGATGTTGTTGGTACGGTTGTTGGTATTGTTGTTAAGGATTTGGCCGAGTTGAATTCTCGGGGTTGTTGAGTTACAGGGAAGTGTTGCCCAAATTTCTGTAAATGAAATGCTAATTTAGAATTGGATTTCTAAGCGCTTATGACTAATGTTTGGTGCCAAATGATGTTGTTGTAGATTTTGAGAAGTCGAGACTTGAATTCGGATTAGCTTAGGAAGCGGACAAGGTATGTAAAGCTTAGCCCTTCCTTCTTTTGGCATGCCTTAGTTGTAAATAGGCTATGACACAAGCCTCGAGGAAATTCTGTTCTTGCGATCCGAGTATGCCTACGATTCTTATTTGTATTTTATCTTTGACATTCGTAATGTAATGAAATAATGGCCCTTATGTGTCACACCCCGATCTCGCTAGGGTGTGATGGGCACCCGACCCCGTAACCGGAGCCGAGCGAACCCACTGACTCTTTCTACGTACCACTTTTTTTTGAAATCTCTATGTCAAGTATACATAACAAGACTGATGAAATATTCCTTTGTTGCTTACAATCAAATAAAATATGTAACTAAACGTAATTTGTATCGTAGTACGATCGACTCCGGAACCCACGACTCGTCGCAAAGTCTCTAACTCGAACATATCGTCATGGCACACATATATCGTGACTCGGCAGCACTCTGGACAAGTGGAGCCTACCAATTCCGCCGGACATCTTCTATGCTAGCTTCGGCTCGTGCCGGTTTACTGCGCGCGCATGAAACGCACCCCGAAGAAGAGGGGTCAGTACGAGCAATGTACTGAGTATGTAAGACATGAAAAATAACATAAATAAGAGCATAGATTATAAGTAACAATATCGTGGGGGTCATGGATATATATACTGAGATAAGAATGTAACTCTGTGCATAGGAACACCCTTTTCGGGCCGGATATCATGCATGCTTGTTTTTCCTTTTGAAAACAAAACATTTCTTTTCATAGGCATAGAAAATAGAATTCATATCATATCATAATGTATCATAGCATAGCATAGTATATCATAGTATCATAGCGTAGCATAGTATATCATAGTATCACAAAGATAGCATGGTATATCATAGTATCATAGCATAGCATAGTATATCATAGTACCGAATATATCGGCCGCCCACATAGTATAATTCCGCGTCCGGGCATCCCGCGTCCGGGATGATATCAAGTCAAATACGGATACATGCACCGTGAGTATAGCCCAGCGCCTATAGCGCTCTGCCCTTTTCCCAGTTTTCCCCAAATACATTTTTATACATAGATATATATATATATCATAGCATGCAGGGGAGCCCAAGAAAATCATGTACTTATCGGAGTGACGTAAGGTCGGAACCCTCCGATCGCTTTATGGAGTAATCATGGTCGCTTTGTCTCACCTTGAAGGGACGATAATCATAAGGCGAGACTATCAACATAGAACGTGTCATAGCATATCGGATTATAGACATGGCATAGGAAAACACATCGTAGAATCATAAGTAGCAGGAATCATAGTCACCATAGAATCATAGCCATCGTAGGACCATAGTCGTCGTAGGATCATAGGCATCATAGATTCATAGTCATCATAGGATTATAGTCGTTGTTTAGGTCATAAAAATTGGCAACATTGTAAAACTTGGTTTTTGAAGAGAAAGAATATTTTGGAAAACACTTGTAAACTTTTAGTGAGGAAAAATCATGCATTGGGGTTAAGGGCTTAGTTAAAACAATTCTTATTTAGTAGTCGAAAAGATGTCCAAAAGTTTCCTTAAATTATAGAATAAAAGTAGGCTAAATGGAACAATAGGTGAGAATTCGGGAATAGTGGGCCCACCTCGAATCAAACGAGGCGGCGTATCAAATTTACGTATATTACAGTTCATGGCGTCACTTGGGAGGGTCTCAGGGTAATCGGGTCTTATTTGGGTAAGTTCTGGATGTTTAAGAAGTTTTTCCGACATTTCGCGCAAGATCTAGTTCAATTCTACTGAATGAATAGTAACCATTTTCAATCTTAGATTCCGAGAAAAGGAATGGTCCTCGGGACACGTGGTCGACTTAGTACGTCTAAGACATGCCATAGAAAGAAGGGTGAAGTCTTACATACCTCTTGTCACTCCTTCAGCCTCTCCAAATTCGCGTTGCAAATCCGCCAAAATCTACAAATTGGTCACATTTACCCAACTTGATTAGAGTCTTTTAGAAGTTCAATCTTGAATTCACATTTGTCTACAGAAATTTTGGCAGCATTTCCCCGTAAATGTGCCATCCCGAGAATATGGCTCGGCCCAATTTAACAACAACAACCCGAGAATGGAACTCGCCACAACAACAACAACAATGCCAACAATCTTACTAGCAACATTCAATTCATATTCAATTCACATGACTTTCAAAACGATTCAATCAATATATTCATCCATCCAACACCTTCCAACTCAATGAATATAGCAACATATATCTTTCTTTCAAATTCATAAACTATATCAACAATCTTGTATGTTAGCAAGATCATTTTCATCAATACAAGAAATCATGTTACAATCTCATTATGTTCCAAATCAGCCCACAACACTTTTGTCTTCAATTTAGATCATCGAACCTTCATTTTCATCACATAATCCACAACAAACAACAACTAACATACTACATAAAATTTGTCCATTCCTTGTCATACCAAATCAGTCCATACGGCCACAACATCAATATGTATAATTCCATAAGTCTCATTCATTATCTACACACTACAACAACACACAAACATGCTAGATTACACTAAATAAAGTTGTTCATCATACTTGCATCAAACCACATACACACGGCCAACATTCAACATGCCCAAGCTTCTTGATTTTTATCCATTTCTTCACATCATAACGCATACAATCCATTCATAACAACAACTAAAATACCAAATAGATTAAATTCCCTCCTTGCATACAAACACTCTAACTCACGGCCACACACACCCACATACTACCTAGCATGATTTTCATCCATTTCCATGCATTATAACATGTCCAAAACATCCATAAAACATGTAAAGAGGATAAAATCTCACCTTCTTCCTTCTCCTTTTTCATTCGGCTATGGCAAGGTTTTGCTAGAACAAGAACTTTGCTTGATTCAACAACTACTTCATGTTGTTTAGCACCTTCCAAAGAGTGGAAAACATGGAAGAAAATAATTTTTCTTCATCAAAATTCCATGGCCAAAACTGGCCAGCCATGGCCGTATGTCTTCTTCTCTCTTTCTCTCAAAGTTTCTTGATTTTCTTGTCTTGCAAAATGATGACTTGCCTCTTATTTTGTCATCACATATATATATATATATATCAATTATGGCACATGGCCGGTTGGCCTTTCTTTTTTTTTTTTCAAACTCTCTAGATTTTTCTTTCTTTTTCTTTCAATTAAAAGATGACTTATGTAGTAAGCCTTAGTCCATATAATCATATAGTCATAAAAATAATGGGTCCCACATACATATATACACTCCACAAACATATAGTATGCACTTGTTCCATTTTATGAAAATTATTTTCCAACTTTTAGCCTCCAACTTCTTTCCTTATTCCGAATTTATCCTTAATGCTCCATTACAATAATATTATAAGCGACTTGCGCATCCAACCAAACTAAAATATAACCTCGTCCTCAACTTCCCGCCGTTGACTCGAAATGTTCAAATGTACAAAAATGCGAGGTGTAACATCCTTCCCCCCTTTTAGAACATTCGTCCTCGAATGTTCAACTAGTCTTACAGGGTCGTATAAGCACCTCGGGGGAGCTCCCTTTTCAAAGTTATTTTCCATTCTTCATATTAGCTCTTAAGCTATCCAATACCATTCTCTTTGTCATATTCTTTCTTTTTATATACGTCCATTTTCTGGCGTCGCACTACTCAAAGTTTGTGCGAACTTCTCATACTACCTCAAACATTATCCGGACTTCTACCCACTTATTGTCGGTTTCCCCGACCTTACTAATTCATTTCCGTAAAAGGTCTCCTCAGTAGCTCAAGCGTTCATATCAAACACACTACCGTATCAATTGTCTTTCATACCGTAGCTTCGATTACTGGGACTCACATGTCCACTGATACAATCATATATGGAATATCCTACACCTTCATACATGTACATCATGACTATCAACTAACCTACAAAATACTTCCAAACACTGTTCAAGCCTATCCTATTTCTAGGGCTGTGATGCACTTTTTTTTCCTCCTTACCGAGCTAGTCTGTCTCGTCTCACGCGACCTCTTAAGGTTTCTAGCCATTCCATACACTTTGGTTTTCCTTAGGTTACTCTTAACTTCTCGTTTGTCCCTTAGATCTCAATATATGGAATTTCTGGCATACTTCCCAGGGGGTCACCCATCATGGAATTGCTCCCGCCTGAGCACGCTTAACCTCGAAACTTTGCTGAAATCCGGTGCCTTAACGCTGATATTTTTGCGTCCACTTTCTCACATGGCCTTTACTACTCGATCTGAAGCCAATCAAAACTTTACAACTTCCGAGATACTGTCGTAATACGTCCTTTCTTCTACAATGACCGTTTTGCCCTTTTTAATTCCTGATGTTCACCTTCCGCCTGCATGTATAACTATTTCTTGTCTGGCGCCCAGCTCCACATAATAGAACAAATATATCAGTCCGGTCGTACCTCTCTCGACTTCCATAACGTCATTCGTCTTTTTCCGTCGATACCGGGCGCCTGCGGAAATCAACGATGAGTATAAGGAATCTTGTTTCCTATGACTTGGCTCTATCGCACGATCTAATGACAGAAAGAAGGTCAACCATTCCTAAATGCCCCGTAGCCTCCCATTTATAAATGTGGCCGGCTTCACACCCATAAACAGGACTCTACCGGACACGACTTTGCAGACAACCCTTAGACCGACCTGCTCTGATACCACTTTGTCACACCCCGATCTCACTAGGGTGTGATGGGCACCCGACCCCGTAACCGGAGCCGAGCGAACCCACTGACTCTTTCTACGTACCACTTTTTTTTGAAATCTCTATGTCAAGTATACATAACAAGACTGATGAAATATTCCTTTGTTGCTTACAATCAAATAAAATATGTAACTAAACGTAAATTTGTATCGTAGTACGGACATCGACTCTCTGGAACCCACGACTCGTCCGCAAAGTCTCTAACTCTGAACATATCGTCATGGCACACATATACTGTGACTCGGCAGCACTCCTGGACAAGTGGAGCCTACCAATTCCGCTGGACATCTTCTATGCTAGCTTCAGCTCGTCTGGGTTTACCTGCGCGGCATGAAACGCAGCCCCCGAAGAAGAGGGGTCAGTACGAGCAATGTACTGAGTATGTAAGACATGAAAAATAACATAAATAAGAGCATAGATTATAAGTAACAATATCGTGGGGGTCATGGATATATATACTGAGATAAGAATGTAACCTGTGCATAGGAACACCCTTTTCGGGCCGGATATCATGCATGCTTGTTTTTCCTTTTGAAAACAAAACATTTCTTTTCATAGGCATAGAAAATAGAATTCATATCATATCATAATGTATCATAGCATAGCATAGTATATCATAGTATCATAGCGTAGCATAGTATATCATAGTATCACAAAGATAGCATGGTATATCATAGTATCATAGCATAGCATAGTATATCATAGTACCGAATATATCGGCTCACATAGTATAATTCCCGCGTCCGGGCATCCCGCGTCCGGGATGATATCAAGTCAAATACGGATACATGCACCGTGAGTATAGCCCAGCGCCTATAGCGCTCTGCCCTTTTCCCAGTTTTCCCCAAATACATTTTTATACATAGATATATATATATATCATAGCATGCAGGGGAGCCCAAGAAAATCATGTACTTATCGGAGTGACGTAAGGTCGGAACCCTCCGATCGCTTTATGGAGTAATCATGGTCGCTTTGTCTCACCTTGAAGGGACGATAATCATAAGGCGAGACTATCAACATAGAACGTGTCATAGCATATCGGATTATAGACATGGCATAGCTGACATCGTAGAATCATAAGTAGCAGGGAATCATAGTCACCATAGAATCATAGCCATCGTAGGACCATAGTCGTCGTAGGATCATAGGCATCATAGATTCATAGTCATCATAGGATTATAGTCGTTGTTTAGGTCATAAAAATTGGCAACATTGTAAAACTTGGTTTTTGAAGAGAAAGAATATTTTGGAAAACACTTGTAAACTTTTAGTGAGGAAAAATCATGCATTGGGGTTAAGGGCTTAGTTAAAACAATTCTTATTTAGTAGTCGAAAAGATGTCCAAAAGTTTCCTTAAATTATAGAATAAAAGTAGGCTAAATGGAACAATAGGTGAGAATTCGGGAATAGTGGGCCCACCTCGAATCAAACGAGGCGGCGTATCAAATTTACGTATATTACAGTTCATGGCGTCACTTGGGAGGGTCTCAGGGTAATCGGGTCTTATTTGGGTAAGTTCTGGATGTTTAAGAAGTTTTTCCGACATTTCGCGCAAGATCTAGTTCAATTCTACTGAATGAATAGTAACCATTTTCAATCTTAGATTCCGAGAAAAGGAATGGTCCTCGGGACACGTGGTCGACTTAGTACGTCTAAGACATGCCATAGAAAGAAGGGTGAAGTCTTACATACCTCTTGTCACTCCTTCAGCCTCTCCAAATTCGCGTTGCAAATCCGCCAAAATCTACAAATTGGTCACATTTACCCAACTTGATTAGAGTCTTTTAGAAGTTCAATCTTGAATTCACATTTGTCTACAGAAATTTTGGCAGCATTTCCCCTGTAAATGTGCCATCCCGAGAATATGGCTCGGCCCAATTTAACAACAACAACCCGAGAATGGAACTCGGCCACAACAACAACAACAATGCCAACAATCTTACTAGCAACATTCAATTCATATTCAATTCACATGACTTTCAAAACGATTCAATCAATATATTCATCCATCCAACACCTTCCAACTCAATGAATATAGCAACATATATCTTTCTTTCAAATTCATAAACTATATCAACAATCTTGTATGTTAGCAAGATCATTTTCATCAATACAAGAAATCATGTTACAATCTCATTATGTTCCAAATCAGCCCACAACACTTTTGTCTTCAATTTAGATCATCGAACCTTCATTTTCATCACATAATCCACAACAAACAACAACTAACATACTACATAAAATTTGTCCATTCCTTGTCATACCAAATCAGTCCATACGGCCACAACATCAATATGTATAATTCCATAAGTCTCATTCATTATCTACACACTACAACAACACACAAACATGCTAGATTACACTAAATAAAGTTGTTCATCATACTTGCATCAAACCACATACACACGGCCAACATTCAACATGCCCAAGCTTCTTGATTTTTATCCATTTCTTCACATCATAACGCATACAATCCATTCATAACAACAACTAAAATACCAAATAGATTAAATTCCCTCCTTGCATACAAACACTCTAACTCACGGCCACACACACCCACATACTACCTAGCATGATTTTCATCCATTTCCATGCATTATAACATGTCCAAAACATCCATAAAACATGTAAAGAGGATAAAATCTCACCTTCTTCCTTCTCCTTTTTCATTCGGCTATGGCAAGGTTTTGCTAGAACAAGAACTTTGCTTGATTCAACAACTACTTCATGTTGTTTAGCACCTTCCAAAGAGTGGAAAACATGGAAGAAAATAATTTTTCTTCATCAAAATTCCATGGCCAAAACTGGCCAGCCATGGCCGTATGTCTTCTTCTCTCTTTCTCTCAAAGTTTCTTGATTTTCTTGTCTTGCAAAATGATGACTTGCCTCTTATTTTGTCATCACATATATATATATATATCAATTATGGCACATGGCCGGTTGGCCTTTCTTTTTTTTTCTCAAACTCTCTAGATTTTTCTTTCTTTTTCTTTCAATTAAAAGATGACTTATGTAGTAAGCCTTAGTCCATATAATCATATAGTCATAAAAATAATGGGTCCCACATACATATATACACTCCACAAACATATAGTATGCACTTGTTCCATTTTATGAAAATTATTTTCCAACTTTTAGCCTCCAACTTCTTTCCTTATTCCGAATTTATCCTTAATGCTCCATTACAATAATATTATAAGCGACTTGCGCATCCAACCAAACTAAAATATAACCTCGTCCTCAACTTCCCGCCGTTGACTCGAAATGTTCAAATGTACAAAAGTTTTTTTAAATGATAATTCGTTTTGTTCTTAAAAAGTTCTTGAAAAAGGGCCGTAACTTTTTGTAGAAATGGATCGCCTCGATATGTTCGTATGAGGTTCTATAGCATATGATGACTATGTTTTTTCCATAGGCGGGCCGGCTTGGGTCGACACCGTCCGTGGGTCCCGCATTTCCTTTATGTAATTCGATGACTTTTGGAAAGAACTTAATATGACTATCTTTCCGACCCCCGAGTATGATTATATACTTATCTCGTTGAGTACGAAATGATAATTCTTATACTTATGATTCGATGCGTAACTATGATTTCCAAAGTTCTATTTGATATGTTCCCGAGTGGCATTCGAGAGAAAACTTGATTTGACTATTCTCGGATTTTAAATGATAATTCGTTTTGACTATTCTATGGAGTTTTTGAAAGTGATTTAAAAACACATAGTCTCCCACGACTACGCTCGTGCATATGGTTATATCTTTTTGTAGAGTCCCGTTTGATATATTTATCGTGCGCACTATGTGATATGATATGATGTGTCCGGTTCGCCGAGCCCCCACCGCCCCCGGGTACCGTGTATATTTGGTGTTATGATGTGTCCGTTCGCCGCGCCCCTCTATATATATGTGATATGTGATATGTCGGGTTTCGGAGATATGAAATCTTCTGGAGTATGATGTGTTATGGCGCCATTGACGGGCGGGCGACCATATTCTAAGAGCCCCTGCATGATTTGTGTTTTAAAAGTAAGCATTTTGATATTACGGATTTTGCGTTTATTTTCGTACTTACGGTTTTGATTATGATCACATTTACCATATTTCATGCTTTGCGTACTCGGTACATATTTCGTACCGACCCCCTTTCTTTAGGGGGGCACAACGTTCATGCTGCGCAGTACGATACTTATTTGGAGGATCCATCGGCTTAGATTCTGTTCGTTGTGTTGGAGCGCTCCCTTGTTCAGGAGCCTATGTTTTGGGTGCGACTCTTCCGATGCATGTGTATATATACTGTTTATGGGTACGGTGGGGCCCTGTCCCATCATATGATTCTGTTATTATTCGTAGAGGTCTGTAGACATATGTGTGGGTTATGGGTAATCACTGTTCAGTTGTGTCCGTGTGATTTGTGATTTGGACGTCCCCCTATACTACGATAGCCTTATCGGCTTATGTGTGATATTATTCGCTGGAAGTTGTGACCGCGATATGTATATATATATATTTGTGACAGATTTGGGGCGACGCTTTACTTTTCTGTTTGTATACGATCTGGTCATGCCAGCTATGATCTAATGTCTGACTTCTGTATATGTATAATCTGTTTGTACGCTGATTATGGTCAGCAGGTGTGTACGGGTGCCCAGCTCGGGCACTAGTCACGGCCTACGGGGTTGGGTCGTGACACAATATTAGTAAGAACCTTTATGGTTTGGTCATCTAAGCATGAATGAACGTGGCATAGGGAAGAACAAGGGTATTCCCACACGTAGATTGAAGTCTTACATACCTGCAAATGCTTCAATCCAGGGAACTAGTTTTCCCCTCTGACGAAGAACACCAAAACCCTAGCTTAAATCACTCTATAAGGATTACCTTGGAAATCCTATGTTTTCGTTTAAAAATCATGTGTTTAGTGCTTCGATTGATTAAGAATTGTAGATATTTCTTACCTTTATGTGAGGAGTTGAGATGAGGGAAAAATTGTCCTTTAAGGGTTTTTTAGGAAGTTGGAATGTCTGATAAATGAAATTTTGAATTAAGTGTTGAACTTATAGGACAGGACATTCGAGATGGCTTGGCTCGCTGAGCGAGCTCCAACCGAGGGGTGACCTCGCTACCGACCTCGCTTAGTGAGATCTATAGCGAGGTCATGCCTTACTTTGAGCTTCGCTCAGCGAGCTCACCCGACCTAATCATACTTAGTAAATTTTCTAATATTTTTTCTCCTTAGGACACTACACCTTGCTGAGCGAGGTCTATAGTGAGCTCTTGCCTCACTATGGGGCTCGCTTAGCGAGCTCCTGTTGTCATTTTTATATTTCATCAAAATTTTACATTTTTTCCGATTTGGAACACCCTGGTTCGCTGAGTAAGACCTATACGGAGCTCTGGTCTCGCTCTGTGAGTTCCCTCAGGCCTATATCATTTAGTGAAATTCCGCTTCTCTTCCAGTCCTCAAATCTCTTCCAACCCTATTTAGTGAAGTCATCACATTCCCTTTCTTAAGTATGTCATTATTATCTGACTTTCACACCCATAATACAACTGTCCCTCCTCGGGCGACATGCACTTTATCATACTTTCAAAATCGTCTCAAGTCTCTTTCGTTACTGTCAGACACTTCACGATCATTCCCTAGGGGGTAACATCATCACTTGCACCTTCAACTTCTCGCTCATCTCTTGCACATTCGATACATACAGAATTCGATAGAAAGAGAATGTTACTTACTGCTCTAAGCTTCATGGCAAGATTTAGAGTAGAAAGAAGTGAGACAATCCTAAATGTTTAGTAGTTAACTATTTATATGTGTGGACGTCACACACATACAAATGAAACTCCACTGGACACGGTTTCATAGACTCTCTAAGACACCTGAACTTAGTGCTTCGATAACAAGTTTTGTCATGCCCTAAACTTGGGCCTGGGTGTAACACGACACTCGATGCCTAATTGGATGTGACCGAGCGAACCACATGTTTGGTGAATCAACATGGGATATGTACTAACAGGGAATGCTAGCTAAAACATGAATAGTCTGAATAAAACATCTGAATAAAACTTGTGACATAATAATAATACTGAAAATATTGTTTAACATAAGTGCAGAAATAGCCTGAAAGCATGATCGTGTAGCCCACAAGGTTGAACATACCTGAATACCCAACATGACATACTGACTAGTCTATGAAACCACTTATAAGAGTCTGAAATACTAAACTGTTGGTAGGACAAGGCCCCCTGCATACCTGACTGTCTAACATGACATAACTACTGGAGGGTAAAGACACCGCCCTAAATTAAGTAAGGGTCATGACCCAAATCATGGATTGCGCGGCACCTACCCATTCCCACCTAGTAGGCGAAACCGTCCCTTACTTAACTTCTAAAAACAAAATAAGAAAGTAAATAAGAAGAAATAACAGTCTCAAATCATAAATAGATAATCATGCGGAATCCTACAACATAAAACCCCCGAATCTGGTCTGAATAGGACAAGAGCAACTAAGTACATATGTCTAGAAAATACAAGTCTGAAAATAAACATTGGTCTCAGAATGGGAAAATAAAGACAGAGGGACAGAGGAGTCTCCGGGCAGCTGATCCATCAGATGCTTAACCTGGACACTCGAAAGCCTAGCCTCGAGAGTGATCTCGAGGGGTAGAATTGGAGCCTGCTACGAACTCTGTACTCAGAAAAAGAGTACAGCAAGGTAGTATCAGTACATACACCATGTACCGGTAGTGTTACACCTCGGAAAAAAAATTCGTGTTACCGAGACTGCAGACGACTTAGTATGGGCTCAGGGGAGAGTAAAGATATACAAGGATTAGGGATGAAGATTCTGTTATATATGTATAAGAATAACATATAGATGACAGTGGAGGCCATATGGTGTAAGTTGGTTAATACGTTACTTGACAAATAGCCCTCGTAACCGTAAGTTAAGGTGGGGCTCACATGTCGGGATTTTATAAAGGGCATATGACAAGTTATATGAATAGTACATAGGAAGTTTAGCAAGTCTTAAGAGGGACACTTAAGCCAAATATGAGCATAAGCACTCCAAAAGGATGATTTAAGGATACGTTTTTGGGTGATCTAGCTTTACGAGGCCAACACACCATTATACGTTGCGAATTTGGGAAAACACAAAGAATGAAACTTGTAGATAATTGAAATACCTTTCCAACTATAGGTGTGGGCCATCATACGACATAGGGATAAAAATTTATGGATATTTTAAGGAGGAAAGGTCAAACTGGCAGTGGGCTCGGCCCAACCCGACTCCAAGTCGGGTCAGGCCCACTTCCTTGGCTATTTAAGGAACATTTTCACCCATTATCTTCCTCATTTCATGCCAAAAGATCTATAATATTTTAGAGAGACAGTGAGGAGAATTAGAGAAATAAAGCAAAGATTCGATCAAGTTCGAGGCCCCGAATCCCGAGGCTCGTGAAGGATAAAGTGTAATACGAGTTGTCGTCGTCGTTTCAAGCTAAATATTGAGCTTGGGGGATGATATTTTCGTGGTTGAGCTGCTGCTAAGGTATGTATTATTTTCTCATCTTTGTTATTGAGATGATTACGTGGAGATTTAACGGATTAAAGTGTTAGAAATATAGTTACAATTATCGTATACCGAATATTAAGGCGTTGTGGTTTAGGGGCTGTTTTGGATAGAATTGTAAGATTAGTTCAGTCATATTATTGTTGTAAATTGTTAGATTTGTTGTTTTTGTTGGTTATTAGCTTAATTTGGAATTGTTGGGTTGGTAGGATTATAGAGGAGATGCTGTCCAAATCTCGTTAGGCGACAAAATAAATGATTAGTTAGAATAATCTTGTTGGCCTAGTCTTAATCCCTATATTGCTGATGGTATTTTAGTTGACTAAGCTTGGGAAGGGACTCAAAGATTAGCTTGAGGCGTAAATAAGGTATGTAAGGCTAACCCTTCTTTCATACTTTGGCATGATCCCTTTGATACGACTCCTAAAGAACGTAAAACATAAGTACTCTATTCTTAGTTAGATTTGGAGTCGATATCCAGTGTCTTGTTTCGTTCATGCTATACTCTTGTTGATAATTCGAAGGAAGCCTCTGCGATACATTACACTTACATGTTCACTACAAAGCAAATGGCAAATGAAGGAAACTCTAAAACTTGTTCTCAAAATCTCTCCAAAGGGAGTTGTAATAGAAACCACTCTGAAAGGGGTGCAACGTTTTGTAACTTCATTACATATTCATCTTTTGTATATCATATATATTGTTATTGTTCCACCTAATCAGGCTGGATTACGATATTCTTAAGCGGAAGCTGCTGCCCGAAGGGGCCACCCTAGCTAAGCGGGAAGAATTTGCCGAAGGAAGAAGCCATCATGACTACGCGAAAGCGGCCGTCCGAAGGGACTATTGTGTTATTAGCCGGAAGCGGCTACTAGTAGGATATTCTATATTTATATTGTGTATGCTAGAATTTGTGTAAGGGACCATATGACATGGTTCAAAGTCTTCCCATTCCGGAGTTACTCCCAGGTTGCTTTCTAAACTTACTTATTGTTACACTTTTCCTTGTTTTATGATTCAGTATTGCCTTACATATTTAGTACATATTCCGTACTGACCCTCTTTCTTCGGGGGCTGCGTTTCATGCCCGCAGGTTCAGGGATGCGGTTAGACGATCCAGCCACCTAGGATGAGTCAACATTGAGAGTCAGACAGATCCACTTGCTTCGGAGACTGTTCCTGTTTTGGTATAATTTTGTTTGTATACATTATGGGTACGACGGGGCCCTGTCCCATTACTTATGCACGATCATACTCTTCTAGTAGTCTACGGACAGCGTGGGCGTCATGGGTACTGTTTGGCCTTGCCGGCCATTGTTTTGTTGTACAGAAGTATCGGCAGCCTCGTTGGCTTGCCTTGTGATATGTTACATATATATAAGTATGTTTTGAGATGTTTTGAGTTACAGACGGACTTTGGTATTCTATCTACAGCTTTCAAACTTAGTTAAATAGACCCTATTGAATGCCATGTTTGAGTACAGGTAACACAAGTTGGGTTATCGGGCAGGTTAAGCTCGGTCACTCGTCATGGCCCTAGGTTGGGTCGTGATAAAAGTGGTATCAGAGCCGTTCAGCCCTCGGCATGTCCGCAGACGGTGTGTAGTAGAGTCTTGTTTATTGGTGTGTTGTGCACCACATCTATAAACAAGAGGCTACGAGACATTAATAGGGTGTCATTCCTTCTTTCATGTTAGAGATCGTGCGAATAGAGCTATGTCATAAGTGAAGTCCTTAATCTAATAATCTTGTATGATTTCAGCGATGACTAGGAAGAGTAAAGCGACAACGGCCCCGAAGGGGCAAATCGATTCTGAGGGTGAGCGATTGAGCCAAGCCCCGGTCCACCCCGAGCTCAAACTCATATTGGGATACACATTAGTCCCGAGTTCTCCTACTTCCCACCTCCGGAGGGGCTCGAGGCACTGATCCGCCCGCTCCGGCACCGATACATCAGTACCTCCGGTCCCTCGGCGGATGCTCGGGGTCGGGAGATGAGAGAGATGAGAGATGCTATCCGTTTGTTAACTCGGATACTTGCTACCCGAGTGGGACGACGAGATAGGGGTCGTGGAGTATCCGGATTGGGCCTGAAGTGCCAGGGCCCGAGATTTTCTTACATTAGATCCCCCAAAGTTTAAGGGCACGGACCCTAATGCTGATCCTCAGGAGTTCATAGATAGTATGCAGCGTACTTTAGATGTGATGAAGGTGTCAGCTACGAAATGCTGTTGAGTTAGGCTTTATAGATTGCAGGGTATAACGATTAATTGGTTTCAGTCATGGAGATTATCGAGGGGTAGGGATGCTCTTCCGCCGACTTGGCAGGAATTCTCTGATGCCTTCTTGCGCCATTATATGCCACCCGAGTTGAGGCGGGCAAGGGTGGATTGGTTCCTTAGCCTGCAGCAGGGTAGTATGTCGGTTAGAGAGTATAGTGTGGAGTTTGATTCTTTAGCCAGATATGCCCCTTCTATTGTGCAGGAAATGGAAGATAGAGTTCACCGATACGTGATGGGATTAGAGCCAGGGTTGCAGGAGGCTTGTATGGCAGTAGTGATGCAGCCAGGTATGGATATAGCTCGTACTCAGGCTTATGCTCAGGGGTCAGAGGATCGTAGGCGCCAACGAGAGGCTATCTCTGAGCAGCGTAGTAGTCAGCCCAAGAGGGCTAGGTCAGAGGGTCAGTATAGAGGTTCCACTAGCGAGAGCATACTCCAGTATAGTGCACCTCTGCAGTTTTGAGGATCTCAGCGGGGTAGGGAAACTTTCCTTAGGCAGAGACAGAGTTCTTATGCATCGGGTTCTCAGCAGCAGGTGGGGTCAGGGCAGGAGGTGATGCCCCCTCCTCGATGTGCGACTTGTGGGAAACGTCATGTAGGACGGTGTCGTCAGGGTGTATGCTATACTTGTGGTGATCTGGGGCACTATGCTTAAGATTGCCCGCAAAGAGCGGTAGTATTGTTCCTGAGAATTCGGTAGCAGCATCGTCACCCACAGTGAGAGCCCCCGAGATGGGACCCCGGACTTTTCGGCCAGGTAGGGGCGGGTGGAGCATCTAGCTCCCGATGTTAGGGCGCATCGTATCTATGCTCTAGGTGGGAGACCGGGTCCGGAGACACGCGGGATGCACCATCGAGGTATACCCTTCTTGAATTATTTATTGATGGATTTAAGCTATATACGAACTATCCCCTTACCACTATGACATGATGTATTACAACATAAGTTAGAATACAAGCATAGGAGTTAATGGGGTAAATCGAGACAAAAGACTTAGTGAAAACTTAGTTGAAACCTTAAGGGGGGAAGTGCCCGCTAGCATAGCAAGACCATAGCTATAAATCGGAACTAGGGTAAACGAATGAAGACTACCCTTGATATGTAACCTTTTAGTTATTATAACATGATGCGGCGGTATTAGATACGATTAATTTGACCTTAAATAGTACCGTCATGCTTTACTCTATTGTTTAACTATCCATAAAACTTCTATAAGTTACATATTTCCAACATTCGAGGATGAATGTTCCTAAGGGGGGAAGGATGTTACACCCCGAAAAAAAAATTTCGTGTTACCGAGACTGTAGACGACTCAGTATGGGCTCAGGGGAGATTAAAGATATATAAGGATTAGGGATGAAGATTGTGTTATATATGTATAGGAATAACATATAGATGACAGTGGACGCCATATGGTGTAAGTTGGTTAATACGCTACTTGACAAATAGCCCTAGTAACCGTAAGTTAAGGTGGGGCCCACATGTCAGGATTTTATAAAGGGCATATGACCAGTTATATGAATAGTACATAGGAAGTTTGTCAAGTCTTAAGGGGGACACTTAAGCCAAATATGAGCATAAGCACTCCAAAAGGACGATTTAAGGATACGTTTTCGGGTGATCTAGATTTACGAGGCCAACACACCATTATACGCTGAGAATTTGGCAAAACACAAAAAATGAAAGTTGTAGATAATTGAAATACTTTTCCAACCATAGGTCGTGGGCCTTCATGCGACATATGGATAAAAAGTTATGGACGTTTTAAGGAGGAAAGGTCAAGGCGCGGTGGGCTCGGCCCAGCTTGGGCTCCAAGTCGGGTCGGGCCCACTTCCTTGGCTATTTAAGGAAAATTTTCACCCATTGTCTTCCTCATTTCATGCCAAAAGATCTAGAATATTTTAGAGAGAGAGTGAGGAGAGAGTTAGAGAGATAAAGCAAGGATTCGATCGAGTTCGAGGCCCGAATCCAGAGGGCTCGTGAAGGATAAAGTGTAATACGAGTTGTCGTCGTCGTTTCAAGCTAAATATTGAGCTTGGGGGATGCTATTTTCGTGGTTGAGCTACTGCTAAGGTATGTATTATTTTCTCATCTTTGTTATTGAGATGATTACGTGTAGATTTAACGGATTAAAGTGTTAGAAATAAAGTTATAATTATCGTACGCCGAATATTAAGGCGTTGTGGTTTAGGGGCTGTTTTGGATAGAATTGTATGTTGAGTTTAGTCATATTATTGTTGTAAATTGTTAGATTTGTTGTTGTTGTTGGTTATTAGCTTAATTTAGAATTGTTGGGTTGGTAGGATTATAGAGGAGATGATGTCCAAATCCCGTTTGGCGACAGAATAAATGATTAGTTAGAATAATCTTGTTGTCCTAGCTTTAATCCCTATATTGTTGATGGTATTTTAGTTGACTAAGCTCGGGAAGGGACTTGAAGATTAGCTTGAGGCGTAAATAAGACATGTAAGGCTAACCCTTCTTTCATACTTTGGCATGATCCCTTTTATATGACTCCTAAAGAACGTAAAACATAAGTACTCTATTCTTAGTTGGATTTGGAGTCGATATCCAATGTCTTATTTCGTTCATGCTATACTCTTGTTGATAATTCGAAGGAAGCTTAAATACATTATACTTACATGTTCACTACAAAGCAAATGGCAAATGAAGGAAACTCTAAAACTTGTTCTCAAAATCTCTCCAAAGGGAATTGTAATAGAAACCACTGCGAAAAGGGTGCAACGTTTTGTAACTTCATTACATATTCATCTTGTATATCATATGTATTGTTATTGTTCCACACGATCGGGCTGGATTATGATATTCTTAAGCGGAAGTGGCTGCCGAAGAACACCTAGCTAAGCGGAAGCGGGAATAAGAAGGGGCCGTCATGACTACGCGGAAGCGGCGGTCGAAGGACTATTGTGTTATTAGCCGGAAGCGGCTATGATTAGGATATTCTATATTTATATTGTGTATGCTAGAATTTGTGTAAGGGACCATATGACATGGTTCAAAGTGTTGTTCCAGGTTACTCCCAGTTTGCTTTCTAAACTTGCTAAACGCTTTTCCTTGTTTTATGATTCAGTATTGCCCTACATATTCAGTACATATTCCGTGCTGACCCCCTTTATTCGGGCGCGGCGTTTCATGCCCGCAGGTTCAGGGATGCGGTTAGACGATCCAGCTACCTAGGATGAGTCGAAGGTGAGAGTCGAGCAGCCCCTTTGCTTCGGAGGCTTGTTCTGTTTTGGTATAATTTTGTTTGTATACATTATGGGTACGACGGGGCCTGTCCCGTCACTTATGCACGGTCATACTCTTCT
This sequence comes from Lycium ferocissimum, assembly GCF_029784015.1. Taxonomy (NCBI): domain Eukaryota; kingdom Viridiplantae; phylum Streptophyta; class Magnoliopsida; order Solanales; family Solanaceae; genus Lycium; species Lycium ferocissimum. The sequence goes on along the minus strand of NW_026714455.1, from coordinate 13,509 downwards.
AGTAGTCTGCGGACAGCGTGGGTGGCATGGGTACTGTTTGGCCTTGCCGGCCATTTTTTTGTTGTACAAGAGTATCGGCAGCCTCGTTGGCTTGCCTTGTGATATGTTACATATATATAAGTGTGTTTTGAGATGTTTTGAGTTACAGACGGACTTTGGTATTTTATTTACAGCTTTCAAACTTAGTTAAATTGACCCTATTGAATGCCATGTTTGAGTACAGGTAACATAAGTTGGGTTGTCGGGCAGGTTAAGCTCTGTCACTCGTCATGGCCCTAGGTTGGGTCATGACAAAAGTGGTATCAGAGCAGTTCAGTCCTCAGCATGTCTGCAAATGGTATCTAGTAGAGTCTTGTTTATCAGTGTGTTGTGCACCACATCTATAAACAGGAGGCTACGAGACGTTAATAGGGTGTCTTTCCTTCTTTCATGTTAGAGATCGTGCGAATAGGGCTATGTCATAAGTGAAGTCCTTAATCTAATAATCTTGTATGATTTCAGCGGCTGAAAGATTAGGAAGAGTAAAGCGACAGCAGCCCAGAAGGGCAAATCAGTTGAGGGTGAAACAGTTAGCCAAGCCCCCAGGTCCACCAGAGCTCAGACTCATACTGGGATACACATTCAGTCCCAGTGTTCTCCTGCTTCCCTACCTCCGGAGGAGCTCAGAGGGCACCCGATCCGGCTCCGGCTCCGGCGCGATGCACATGCCTCCGGTCCCTCGACCTGGATGCTCGGGGTCGGGGAGATGAGAGAGATGAGAGATGCTATCCATTTATTGACTCAGATACTTGCTACCCAGGCTGGACGACAGGATAGGGGTCATGAGTATCCAGATAGGGCTACTAGTGCCAGGGCTCAAGATTTTCTTACATTAGATGCCCCAGAGTTTAAGGGCACGGACCCTAATGCTGATCCTCAGGAGTTCATAGATAGTATGCAGCGTACTTTAGATGTGATGAAGGCGTCGGCTACGGGGCTCTGTTGAGTTAGCTACTTATAGATTGCGGGGGTATAGCGATTAATTGGTTTCGGTCATAGAGATTATCGAGGGGTAGGGATGCTCTTCCGCCGAGCTTGAGAATTCTCGGATGCCTTTTTGCATCATTATATGCCACTCGAGTTGAGGCGGGCAAGGGTGGATAGGTTCTTTGCTTTGCGGCGGGTCGTATGTCGGTTAGAGTATAGTGTGGAGTTTGATTCTTTAGCCGGATATGCCCCTTCTATTGTGCGGAAATGGAAGATAGAGTTCCATACATGATGGGATTAGAGCCGGGGTTGCGAAGGCTTGTATGGCGATGGCGATGCAGCCAAGTATGGATATAGCTCGTATTCAGGCTTATGCTCAGGGGTCAGAGGATCGTAGGAGCAAGCGAGAGGCTATCTCTGAGCAGCGTTGTCACGACCCAGCCCCGTGGGCCGTGACTGGTGTCCTAGCTGGACACCCACACGTACCTACCTGTCAGACTAGGCGTGCCAACCGGCTAATTCCATTTAAACATACGTAAATTCATACAGACATAAGGTGCGTCGCGCAAACATACATATGCATATGTGTACATACTGAAACCTGTACAGAAGCCGTTAGGGCTATCATAACAAGCGTAGTCGCACCCTCGAACATACATACACGACCGATGACAACCCTCGGCCCACAAACATGTCTACGGCCTCTAACATACATAACGAGAATCGAGGAAGACGGGACGGGGCCGCCGTACCCAAGTATCCATATGTACAAAGCAAAACAAGCAACAAAGGATATATACCAAAAGTGTCGGCTCCGATCAAAAGGAGCTCTCCAAACGCGGACGATGTCCTAAAGGCGGCGTATCACGCGGCGCGTCGCGTACGTGGGCATGTAACACGGCCCCGGGAACGGGGGTCGGTACGGGAAATGTACCGAGTATGTAAAGCGGAACAGTAACGAGCATAATCATAATCAAGGACAGGAGTACAGAAGTATAACTGACAGAACTCAAATCAGGATCTGAGATACAAAAGGTAAAACTTTGTACGAGACCTCGGAAAAACATGATGCCGAAAGCTAAGTAATGCATATCAAATCATGTAATGTCATGTAAACATGTATCGTGTCCCGGCCCTTTGATAAGGGACTCGGTAGGTTGAACTATGTATAACAGAATCATGTATCATGTGTGCAGATGTCGTGTCCCGGCCCTTTATTAAGGGACTCGGTAATATGGAATCATACCTGTCATAATCAGATATCATGCATACATAACATGTCCCGGCCCTCTACCGCGGGTCTCGGTAAATAGTAATCATGTGCCCTCCTGGCCACCATCTCCGTATCATCATATCATAATCGCATACAAATAACGTGTCCCCGACCCCGCAGTACGAGGGACTCGGTGAATAGTGCGGATAAGCGCGCACGAAAACATGTCACAGCCGGGCTCGGTGAAAAGACATATCATAACTTGCACGAACGAGTAATGCGAAAACATATGCATACAAGTCCGGACCCAATAGACAAATCACACAAATAGTCGTAATACGTACCTTTCGGATACCGTGACGGATTATATCAAATCAAAGTTTCTAGGATCGTAACACATGCCCAAACATATCGTAGACTCATCATATTCACCGTTTGCCGACGGTACGATGGTCAAAAGATTTCTTTAAACATTATGCCGAAGTAAGTCAATTAAAACCATAGCAAGAGGTTTCGGATTCTGTGGGCCCACCTCGGGTCAACTCGAGGCGGCGGGCACAAATTATGGATCATAGTCTTTATAAAGTCATTTAAAAGCGTTTGGGACAATCCGAGGTTCGGTTGGGAAGGTTTCGTACATATAAGTCATCTTGATGACAACTTGTGAAAAACGAGGTTCAATCTTCGAACGTTTTGACGCTATTTTCAATCTTAGATTATGAAACGCGTGCAATCAAGGCTCACTTTCAAGCCTATTACGCTCGAACATGCCAAAGAAGGATAGGAAGGCTTTACATACCTTCGTTACGCCTTACGCTCGTTCAATCTTAATTCCGTTTCGCCAAAAATGCGCAAATGGTCATCTTTACCGATTACTATTCATGCAAGCTAATATTTCAACTTTGGTTAAGTACTTGGCCACGAAATTCCGGCAGCACCTCCTCTATAAATGTGACACCCGAGAGTTTAACTCGGCTCACGCACTAACCAACCATAAGCCAACAACAACACCAACAACGATAACAATCAACACAATATGCCTACTTTCCAACATCTGCCATAATTCTCATTTCAACTTCATACTTTCAAATCAATTCCAACTCAACCCATTTAACCTTCATTCATGTTATAAAAATCATAACAACACAACTAACATATCAAACAAAACAATTTGTTTCCATTTTAATTCCTTCATAGCCACGGCCACATCCATATTTTTTCCGACTTCCATCAAATTCATTCTACTTTCATTTTCAACTCATATTCCACAATAATCATAACTAAAATATAACACAAAATTTAACACCAATTTCATGCACAACCATGCACACACACGGCCCTACATATACACACATACACGGCCTACCCACTACAATTCACAACACACAAATTCTTCACACTTCTCATTTATTTCATAAGACCATAACAACATAATTAACATGCTTAACAAGTTTAACAATTTCCTTTCATATAACTACTTCCCACGGCCAACATGCATACCATCCTAACACACAAAATTTTCATGCTTTTCATTCAATTCCACACACTACAACATGCATATATCCTCCATAACACAAAAGAAAACATGGAATTCTTACCTTTTCCAATAATTTCTCCTTGCAACCACAACCACCTTCTTGCCAAGATCTTTATATCACCATGAAGAGCACCTTGAGCTCACCAAGAATATATGAAAATTACAATTTTTGGACTAGGATTGAAGGGCTAGGAATTTTTTTCTTTCCTTTTCTTTTCTTTTTTTCTCCTTGGCCGTTTCTCTCTTGTTCTTTCTCCTCTCAATTTTTCTTGATTTTTCTTCTAATTTCTTGAATCTTCTAAGAGATAAAGCCCTATATATAACTTAATTAGCACATGAAAAAAAAAATTAATTAGGGCCATGGGTTGGGCCACCATGGCCGGCCACCCTTTGTGGTTTGGGCCTAATTTTCCTTTTCATTTATTTGGCCCAATGAACTAAAATTCTCATTTCAAAATTCCCGAAACAAATTTCCAAAATTCCAAATTTGCCCTTAGGCCTTCTCCATTGTTTCCGCATTCAAGCTTCCATATCCGCCACACACCTACTAAGAAAATTCAAACATGGCCTCCTTTCTCATAAATCACAATTATTTCGAATTTTCCGATTATGCAAAAAGGCGGGATATAACAAGCGTAGTAGTCAGCCCAAGAGGGCTAGGTCAAAGGGTCAGTATAGAGGTTCCACTAGCGAGAGCAGACCCCAGTATAGTGCACCTCTGCAGTTTCGAGGATCTCAGCGGGGTAGGGAGACTTCCCTTAGGCAGAGACAGAGTTCTTATGCATCGGGTTCTCAGCAGCAGGTGGGGTCAGGGCAGGAGGTGATGCCCCCTCCTCGATGTGCGACTTGTGGGAAACGTCATGTAGGATGGTGTCGTCAGGGTGTATGCTATACTTGTGGTGATCCGGGGCACTATGCTAGAGATTGCCCACAAAGAGTGGGTAGTATTGTTCCTGAGAATTCGGTAGCAGCATCGTCACCCTCAGTGAGAGCCCCAGAGATATGACCCCAGACTTCTTCCAGCCGAGGTAGGGGCAGAGGCGGAGCATCTAGCTCCAGTATTGGGCCGCATCATATCTATGCTCTAGGTGGGAGACCGGGTCCAGAGACACCGCAGGATGCACCATCAGGTATACCCTTCTTCAGATTATTTATTGCTGGATTTAAGCTATATACGAACTATCCCTTGCCACTATGACATGATGTATTACAACATAAGTTAGAATACAAGAATAGGAGTTAATGGGGGTAAATCGAGACAAAAGACTTAGTGAAAAACTTAGTTGAAACCTTAAGGGGGGAAGTGCCCATTGCATAGCAACACCATAGCTATAAATCAGAACTAGGGTAAACGAATAGAAGACTACCCTTGATATGTAACCTTTTAGTTATTATAACATGATACTGGCGGTATTAGATACGATTAATTTGACCTTAAATAGTACCGTCATGCTTTACTCTATTGTTTAACTATCCATAAAACTTCTATAAGTTACATATTTTTAACATTCGAGGACGAATGTTCCTAAGGGGGGAAGGATGTTACACCCCGAAAAAAAAATTCGTGTTACCGAGACTGCAGACGACTTAGTATGGGCTCAGGGTGTCACGACCCGAACCACGGGCCATGACGGGTATCCGGGGCTAACCACCGAACACCGCTCATGCTGCTACTTATCTAATCCCATTCATTCTACATGCTCATAATCATGGAAAACTATTAACATTTGAAACATTTTTACTTTTATAAACATAAGCCCTTTGGCTATCAAAATAATATATATATACATATACATGAAGACTATGGGACCATACTACCCACACTGCGTATCTACGAGCCTCTACTGGAGTACTAGACACATGGACGGGACAGGACCCCGTCGTGCCCAAAATATATATACACAAAAGGCGCACCAAAATAGCACCTCGGAATAAGGAGGGCTCCGGTATATCTGCTGATAGCTCCTATGGATCTGCAACGTCTCCCTGTCTACCTGTGGGCATGAACATAACGTCCAAAGAAAAGGACGTCAATACGAATATTGTACTGAGTATATAAGGCATAAACAATAATAAGTCATCAATGAAATAAGGGAGACATCAAATGAGGAGCAACTTGTACTGACTGTATCATAAAAGAAATAGAGCATGCCGGCTTACTCTCATAAACATCATCATGTCATGTATGCATAAGTGTATAAGCTTCCCAACCATATAGGTGCGGTGTGATAATCAATAATATTAGCCCGCGTCCAGGCCTCCCGCGTCCAGGGTACCATCTCATGCCGTTCACTAGTGGCGCTGCCCATGACATTTGGCCATGGTGTATAGGCCCGCCGTATATAAGGCGCGGTGTGATATCATCATATGCTCATTACAACATGCTCATTATAATATACTCATGATAGAATACTTATAGAAATACATGCATAGAGACTCCTAGATAATTATACTTTATCGGGGTGACGTAAGGTCGTGGGCACCCGATTGCATTATGGAGCATTTATGGGCATTACATATCACCTTGAAGGAACAAACATAAGGTGAGTGTATATACTAATCAACATCAATAGATTATAATTTTTGCCATTGGCTTTATAGGAACATAATATCAAGGCTTTATCATGATTTAGCATCATTACAAATACATACACTAGGACTTGGAGGCGACTATAGCTACGTCGGGGTGACATAAGGTCGTAGGACCCCGACTACCATATGGAGTAATCAAATCGTCGTATCTCACCTTGAGGGGACTAACATTTTGAGGTGAGTGTATATAAAAGAAACACCAATGGAACCATACTTAGAATTATTGACTTCGTGGGCATCGTCTCTCACTTTAGGACTCTTTTAGAGTTAGTTCATCATCATCGATTATCATCATTTGTGCCTTGACTCTCTTCTTCATCTTACACATCTGTAGCTCCTTTATATTCATAGACTCATCGTTATTACTATCGTACTCATAATGTATCTCTTATCTTTCTCTCGTAGGACTATTCATGAACGTAGGCTCTTAGTTCTTCGGAATTTAGGAGATTCATGGAGAAGGAGGAAAATCATGCCTTGCAAGGAAAAGACGAACATCATAAAATAGGTCTAGCAACAATAAGTAATAGTAAAGGATCGTATGAAGGTCATTAACTCGTAGGAATCTTGTGCCATAAGTCTCGGGATCTAGACTTGGGCTCATCATCATATACACAACATACCTTTTTTACTTTATCTCGTAGAGCTCTTTATAACGTAGACTCATCATTACGATACATTCATATGTAGAGAAGTCATAGAAGATAGGAGGATTCATACCATAGAGTCATGCCTTAGAAAGAAAGGTTGAGCCTTACATACCTTTGTCGTTTAACTACTCGATTGCTTGCTCGTCCTCTTTTTATGCACTCGTTAGTACCTTGATGTGATTCGTATCATCATTAGTTAGACAATCATGAGAGCGTGCTTACTAAGGCTATAGAAAATTGGGCAGCATTTCCTTTGTTTATACTACTTTCCGCCATATTCCATATCAACTCCCAACATTCATAACAACAATTACAATATCATAAACAATAGGCATCATCCAATTACATTGCCCCCAATTCATGATTTCACTACAATTCTCCACAATTATGACAAAAGTCCATCATCGCACTCTTTCACATACAATACTCATTTCATATTCTAGATGTCATTTAGAGCGCATTTGTAACATCAACACAACCATTTTCATGATTCATTCCCACTACTATTTCAAGGTGACATTATTCATCCATTTGATGACCCATTTACTATACACTTCTACAATCCATGTGTTTCAACTTATAAATACTTCAAATAACATGAATAGGTCATGAAACTCACCTTATATGATGAGGGAATAGGCCTTGGTTGCTAATACACTCTTTGCACAAAAACCCTATTTCATCTCTCTTGGGTTTTCTTGATTTGTATGACTTTTGATGGGTTTCTTTCACTTGATTCTCTTGATTTCTTGTTGTTGATATTTGATTTCTATGGCTTTCTCATGGATGAAATGTTTGGAGTGTTCTAGAGCTTTCTTGAAGTGTGGAGGTGGGAGATGAAATGAAATGAAATGGAAAAGAGGTCCCTTATATAAAATGAGTTCAGCACTGACCAAGTTATACGGACCAACATACGGTCCGTATGTTTTATAAGGTCCGTATGTCTGGCCGTAGATCTGATCCAGTGAAGTATGCTCTACTGGAATGAATCTACGGTTGGACATACGGTCCATACATTTTATACGGCCAGTATGTCTGGCCGTAGGTTGTCTAGTTTTTCCGAGAGTTGTTTCGTCGACTCGTTTGATCTCCGATCCTTATGGAACCTTCTTAACACTTGTTCATCACTTCAATACCATTCTAAGGGACGTTATAACTCTTCCTTAGGGCATCATTCATACACCATTAGTTAAACACTCGAAATTCTTATTCGTTACTCGACATATGACTCGCTTCTCTTAACAACTTTCTTTCCTTAACTCGAATGTCTTTGGAAATCTTAATTAGGACCATCAATTACTATCTCTTACTTGTCCCAACCTCATTATTCTATTCGTTGTATGCTAAGGGGAAATTTTCGAGGTGTAACACAGGGGAGAGTAAAGATATACAAGGATTAGGGATGAAGATTGTGTTATATATGTATAAGAATAACATATAGATGACAGTGGACGCCATATGGTGTAAGTTGGTTAATACATTACTTTACAAATAGCCCTCGTAATCGTAAGTTAAGGTGGGGCCCACATGTCGGGATTTTATACAAGGCATATGACAAGTTATATGAATAGTACATAGGAAGTTTAGCAAGTCTTAAGAGGGACACTTAAGCCAAATATGAGCATAAGCACTCCAAAAGGATGACTTAAGGATACGTTTTTGGGTGATCTACCTTTACGAGGCCAACACACCATTATACTTCAAGAATTTGGGAAAACACAAAACATGACAGTTGTAGATAATTGAAATACCTTTCCAACCATAGGTCGTGGGCCCTCATGCGACATAGGAATAAAAAGTTATGGACGTTTTAAGGAGGAAAGGTCAAACTAGCAGTCTTGGCTATTTAAGGAAAATTTTCACCCATTATCTTCCTCATTTCATGCCAAAAGATCTAGAATATTTTAGAGAGAGAGAGAGAAAGAAGAGTTAGAGAGATAAAGCAAGGATTCGATCAAGTTCGAGGCCCCGAATCCCGAGGCTCGTGAAGGATAAAGTGTAATACGAGTTGTCGTCGTCATTTCTAGCTAAATATTGAGCTTGGGGGATGATATTTTCGTGGTTGAGCTTCTGCTAAAGTATGTATTATTTTCTCATCTTTGTTATTGAGATGATTACGTGGAGATTTAACGGATTAAAGTGTTAGAAATATAGTTATAATTATATGTTATAGCCCGTATTTTGCACGTCTGGATATTTCAAAGTCGTCGTGGAAAGTTAAGGGCGAGACCATTTTCAAAAATTATTTTAATGCACAAGTGGTTATGAATGTTGCTTATGAACATTACTAGTATGGAAATATTAGGAAAGGCCAAGGGTAAAAAGAGGAATTTGTAAAATGGCCAATGGAAATAATGTGGAAGGCTAGGGCGAAATGGTAATATTGAGAAAAGTCGAGGGGCAAAATGGAAATTTTACCTAAGGTTCATGAATGTTCCAAAAGGGCCATATTGGCCATGCAAAAAAAAAAAGAAGAAAGAAAAAGAATGAAAAATGGTGACAAATTAGTCATCTTTATGACTAATATAAGAAATTTCTAGAAAGGGGCATGTGCCCCTCACATGATTTGGAGGATATATATATATATATATGAGAAGTCTTCATTTTATGCAAGAGAGTTGGAGAAGGAGAAAACAAAGAAAGAAAGAAGAGCAAAAATATATATATATATATATATATATATATATATATATATATATATATATATATATATATATAAGGACCCATTCGGCCAAGGCATGGAAAAATTGGGTCCATGAAATCTTGTTCCAAAATTTATTTCTTCGTGTATTCCTACTAATTTGAAGCCCTCTTCAACATGGTATAGTTGTTGAAGCAAGAATCTCTCTCTTGTTGCAAGTGGACAACTTAGCCAAGTTGAAATTGAGAAGAAAAGGTAAGAATTCAATCTTCTTTTATGTATTATGGATGCTTGTGAATGTTGTGGTGTGGGGAAATGAATAAAAATTATGAAAATAATGTGTGTGTGAATGTGGCCGTGTAGTAGTAATATGGCCGTGTATATGTATAGTGGTGAGAACAATGGTTCAACAATTTTATTTAGTGTTTTAGTTGTTGTTGTTATGGATTTTATATTGGAAATGGAAGTTTGATGGTTTTGGTTGATGTTGTGAATGTTTGGTGTTGGCCGTGTATATAGGCATGCTTGGCCGTGTGGGTGTGTTGTGTTGTATGGAGATAATGGATTAATGTTATGAGTATTTTGGTTGTCGTGTGTATAGAAATAGATGAAAATCCATGAAAATATGCATGATGTGGTTGTGGCCGAATAAGGGCTGTTTTGGTAGCTATGGTAAATTGATTTTGTTTGATATTCTAGTTGTTGTTAATGTGGATTCTATGATGAAAATGATGGTTTGGTAGCTTGAAATGAAGTTGAAATCATTTGTGGATTACGGAAGAAGTTACTAAAATTAGAATGCATTTTGAATTGATTATTGAACTCGGAACATAGATGTTGGTATTGTTGTTGGTAGTTTGGCCGGGTTGAATTCCCAGAATATTGATAATTGGCCGAGTTGTATTCTCGGGGATTGTATATTTACGGGGGAGATCTTTGTATGAAATTTCGGCGAACATAAGTGGATTTACTTGAGAAATTAAGACAAGTGTTGATTCAAGATTAAATTCCTAAAGGCTTATCATCAATGTTTGGTATTTGTGACCAATTGTAGATTTTGAAGCATTTGGGACTTGAATTTGGAGAAGCTTAAGAAGCGAGAAAAGGTATGTAAGGCTTACCCTTTCTTTCTCTTGGCATGTCCTAGATGTGATAGGTTATGATTGGAACCTCGGAGATGATTCTACTCTTAGAAATCCGAGCTTAAATTTGGTCCTTTTTCATTCAATGGAATTGAATTAGACACTTTATGTTTTGTTGGAAAAATAACTTAAACATCTTTAACTTTCACAAATGGGACCAAACTACTTTGAGACCTTCACAGGTGGTTCCATAAAGCTTAACGTCTGTAATTTCCGTACGCCACCTCGACGTGATCCGAGGTGGGCCCACAATTCACCGAGACCCACCAGTAGAGGGCCGGGACATGTTATATGATGATGGCGCCAGATCCGGACCGGATCCCCTCTACCGAGTCCCTTATTGAAGGGCCGGGACACGTTATCCACCGAGTCCCTCACTGGCGGGCCGGGACACGTTACATGCATACATGACGGTTGATGTTGGCATATATGATTATATTCACCGAGTCCCTCACTCGAGGGCCGGGACACACATTATGCATATGTGACATATTCACCGAGTCCCTCACTCGAGGGCGGGACACGTTATTTGTACATGTGATGTATTCATGGATCGGGCTGCACGTTCCGCAGTAATACACGGTATGATGTTCTACGAGTATGCATGCATGGGTCTGTTATACGCATATGTGATACATGATATTGGCATACGCAACGATTCTGTCTACCGCGTCCCTCACTAAAGGGTCGGGATCGGTATGTGTATATGTATATGATGACGTATGATCTTTAGTACGCACGGTCCGTATATTGGAAAGTAAGTATTCTGGCACTACGGATGACTTATCTATTTTACTGTACTTTTCTGTCCTATGACATCGGTATACTTACATATGATACGTGTCGGATAAGTAAGTATTTTGGTATTAAGATGTTGTACCCGGTTCTCCACTTTTGTTCGGTTACGATTACTCGTTTCTCGTATTTCATGCCTTACATACTCGGTACATATTCTGTACCGACCCCTCTTCTTCGGGGGCTGCGTTTCATGCCGCAGTACTCCCGGATGATTAGCGACCATTACGGAAGATGTTCCCGGCGGGTTAGCGGCTCACTGCTCTGGAGTGTTTGCGGAGTCAAAGTTTGTATGATATGATTTACGGATGGATGTTAGAGACTTTGCGAGACGGCGTCGTGGGTGTTGGTTGTCGATCCTGTAGCGGCTCCATCAACCGATATGTCGAGTCCGTGTTATGTATTGAGTTTTGTATGGTTATAGATTTGTTCGGTTTGGAAGCTACGAGAAAGAGTATTTCTGAAGAAAATTTTTTACTATGTATTTTATCTTATTTGATTTAAAAAGTTTGACGCGATTTTATATGTAGTAAGAGTCTGAGGGTTCGCTCGGCTCTAGGTAAGGGTCGGGTGCCCATCACACTCTAATAAAGTTAGGGTGTGACATTATCGTATACCGAATATTAAGGCGTTGTGGTTTAGGGGCTGTTTTGGATAGAATTGTAAGATGAGTTTAGTCATATTATTGTTGTAAATTGTTAGATTTGTTGTTGTTGTTGGTTATTAGCTTAATTTGGAATTGTTGGGTTGGTAGGATTATAGAGGAGATGCTGTCCAAATCCCGTTTGGCGACAGAATAAATGGCAAATGAAGGAAACTCTAAAACTTGTTCTCAAAATCTCTCCAAAGGTAGTTGTAATAGAAACCACTCTGAAAGGGGTGCAACGTTTTGTAACTTCATTACATATTCGTACTGTATATCATATGTATTGTTATTGTTCCACCTGATCAGCTGGATTATGATATTCTTAAGCGGAAGCGAGCCGCCCGAAGGGGTACCCTAGCTAAGCCGGAAGCGGGCCCGAAGGTCCATCATGACTACGGCGGGAGCGACCGTCCGAAGGGACTATTGTGTTATTAGCCGAGAAGCGGCTACGAGTAGGATATTCTATATTTATATTGTGTATGCTAGAATTTGTGTAAGGACCATGGACATGGTTCAAAGTCTTTATTGACTCGAGTTACTCCCGGGTTGCTTTCTAAACTTGCCTCTTGTTATGCTTTTCCTTGTTTTATGATTCGGTATTGCCTTACATATTCGGTACATATTCCATCTTGACTCCCTTTCTTCGAGAATTCTGCGTTTCATGCCGCGGAGTTCGGGGATGCGGTTAGACGATCCGGCCGCCTAGGATGAGTCGATTGAGAGTCGAACAGGCTCCACTTGCTTCGGAGACTGTTCCTGTTTTGGTATAATTTTGTTTGTATACATTATGGGTACGATGGGGCCCTGTCCCGTCACTTATGCACGGTCATACTCTTCTAGTAGTCTCGGACATCGTGGGTGTCATGGAGTGCTTGTTTGGCCTTGCGGCCATTGTTTTGTTGTACGAAGTATCGGTAGCCTCGTTGGCTTGTCTTGTGATATGTTACATATATATAAGTATGTTTTGAGATGTTTTGTGTCACGACCTAACTAGGGGCCGCGACGAGTACTCGATACTTGTACCGGGCACCCCCTGTCATATGTCTTGTTCTTGTTACTAAGTGGGCCGTATAAACAACGGCATTTTTTTCATAACATCGCCGATAATAGCATACATGTAACGAGTAGTAATATTCAAGTACCGGCGACGTATCACACGGCGACGGAGACAACTAGGCGTGACACATTTGACCGTACATATCATACGAGCCTCTAAACAAAATACATGTAATTACAAGTGGGTGACTTTGAGTTTAAATATATACAAAAAGAGTAGTACCGAAAACGATGGCTACGGAACAAGCGGAGCGCCTTTCAATGTACGGCG
>NW_026714454.1:0-23746 GCF_029784015.1 Lycium ferocissimum | reverse complement strand
AATGTGGGCGGGGCCCGGCTTTTGGGCGCCATGATACCATACGACCGCATAAGCATGCATGGCATCCAGCCCCCAGGGGCACTTCTACGCACAGTTACTCGCTATCCTATGATATGTTCTATGTTCCCACGCATATTGTTCATATGTACAAAAAGTGTTACAAACATACGATATGTCTCATATGTAACAGGATACTCTCTCATACGATATGCTCTACATTTCCATACCGTTGTTGCACATGATTACGTCTCTTTCTATGTTACCATCTATGCCTTACATACTCGCACATTGTTCGTACCGACCCTCTTTCTTCGGGGTCGCGTTTCATGCCGCGCAGTGTACCTGCATTTAGCCGAAGCTAGCATAGAGGACGTCCCGGCGGAGTTGGTAGGCTCCACTTGTCCCGGAGTGCTTCCGAGTCGAGTATATGTGCCACGATGTTTTGCTCGGAGTTAGAGACTGCAGTTTCAAAGTCGTGGTATTGGGTTGCCGGTCTTCCAGTAAGCGGCTCCGAAGAAATGATATGTTATTATATTTCGTGTCACGAGTCTTATATGATGTCAGATTTTACTTATGGAAAAAAAAAATTCTATGTATTCGTTTCTAACTGATTCATAAGTTCATATGCGTAATAAGAGTCAACGGGTTCGCTCGGCTCCGAATATGGGGTCGGGTGCCCATCACACCCTAGTAGAGTCTGGGTGTGACATGTTCGTGCTAAGAAACTTGCTGAGAGGGGATGTTTGGCTTATTTGCGCATATTCGTGATACTGATGCTAAGATTTCACCACTTGAGTCAGTTCCTGTAGTTTGTGAGTTCGCATAGGTGTTTCCTGCGGACTTACCCAGTCTGCTACCAGACCGTGATATTGATATCTGCATTGACTTAGAGCCGGGGACTCGCCCTATTTCTATCCCTCCATATCGTATGGCTCCACCAGAGTTGAGGGAATTGAAAGAACAACTTCAAGACCTTCTTAGTAAGGGTTTTATTCGTTAGTGTGTCTCTCCATGGGTCGCTCCTGTACTTTTTGTGAAAAAGAAGGATGGGACTATACGGATGTGCATTGATTACCGCCAGTTAAATAAAGTCACCATCCGGAATACATGTCCTATTCCTCACATTAATGATTTGTTTGACCAACTTCAGGGAGCATGTGTGTTCTCTAAAATAGATTTGAGATCGGGCTACCATTAATTAAAGATTCGAGCTAAGGATATCCCTATGACAGCCTTCCGAAATATATACAAACATTATGAGTTTCTTGTCATGTCTTTTGGGCTCACTAATGCCCCTGCTGCTTTTATGGATTTGATTAACTGAATTTTTAAGCCATTCTTAGATTCTTTTGCTATTGTATTTACTGATGATATATTGATTTATTCGAAGAGCAGGAGGATCATGAAAAATATCTGAGAGTTGTCCTTGGATTGTTGAGGGATAGAGAGTTCTATGCTAAATTCCCTAAGTGTGAATTTTGGCTTGATTTGGTATCCTTCTTGGGGCACGTGGTTTCAAAAAAGGGGATTATGGTTTATCCCAAAAAGATTGAGATATTGGGCTAGGCCCACATCAGTGATAGAAATCCGCAGATTCGTGGGGTTAGCTAGTTACTTCCGTCGATTCGTGAAGGGGTTTGCTTCCTTTGCATCACACTTGACCCGTTTAACACAAAAAGAGTTACCTTTTCAAAGGGTCCTATGAGTGTGAAGAGAGCTTTCAAAAGCTCAAGACTTTGTTGACTACGGCGCCAATTCTTTCTTTGCCCGTGGAGGGTAATGTTACACCTCAAAAAAAATTTTGTTGATGCACAGTGGGTAGGTTAATAAGGAATACGAAGTATACGACGTTTCAATAAGTAAGAAATAGCATTTGATGATTTTAAATAAGATTTGAAAGACATTCGATGTTAGACGAGAAAGTTGCCAAGAGAAGGCCATGTAT
The DNA here is from genome assembly GCF_029784015.1 of Lycium ferocissimum. Classification (NCBI taxonomy): domain Eukaryota; kingdom Viridiplantae; phylum Streptophyta; class Magnoliopsida; order Solanales; family Solanaceae; genus Lycium; species Lycium ferocissimum. Next base: position 21,801 of record NW_026714454.1, on the reverse strand, counting down.
ACGATAGGTATCGGAAAGGATTTATGAGTAGCAAGTTGATGATAACTTAATGATGTGTTTAGGAAGAGTTATAATGCCCCTTAGGCTGTTAATGAAGTGATAAACGAGTGCTAAGAAGGTTCCATAAGGATTGGAGATCAAACGAGATGATGGGATCGAACTTGGTGTGGCAGTGAGTTCCACGGCCAGCATTGTGTTCCACGGACCGTGGATGGGTCCGTGGAACTTCCAGCAGAGAAGTCAGCTGGCTGGTCGTGAACCACGACCAGCTTCACGGACAACATTGGGTTCCACGGACCGTGGAACAGACCGTGGAACACCCGACGGGCTGAAATGTTTTAAGTCTTTAAATGTGTTTCCAACTTCATTATTTTATTCCACACATCTCTCCACTTCTCTCTAAAAGCTCTAGGGGCTCATATGTGTCATGAACAAGAATAAAAAAGGAATCAAAGGTGATTATCATCAAACTAAGTGAATCAAAGTAAGAGAAACCATTAAAGTTCATCAAAAGCAAGAAATTCAAGTGAAGGAAAATCTAGGGTTTTGCTCAAGTGAGGTATATGCCACCAAGGTTCAATCCTACACCATCCAAGGTGAGTTTTATGATGTTTCCATGTTGTTTAAAGTATTTGGAAGTTGAAACACTTCGATTACAAAAGAATATAAGAAATGGGTCATGAATGTGTGAATAGTAGCACTTTTGAGTAAACGTTTGGAACGAGTGATGATTCTTGATACTTTATGAATATAATCATGTTATAAATGATATTGAGAGTATGGAAATTGACATTTCATGTGAATGAACGTATTGTCAAGGTATGACTATGAATATGAATGAATTGAAGTGAATTGTGAAGTAAGAGTAATGTAGTTGGCTAAAGGCTATTGCGATGACATTGTGAACGTTATTATTGATGTTTGGGAGTTGATATGTAATACGAGGAAAGTCGTATAAATAAAGGAGATGCTGTCCGATTTTCTCTACAATTAGTCATGAGTGCTAAATGCTATCCATCATCTAATATGAGTATACACTTCAATGAAGGTAGAACGTGAGCCTTGAAGAAGAACGCTCAAGTGATAGAATAGTTGCACCAAAAGGTATGTAAGGCTAACCCTTCTTTCATAAGGCATGGTTCTTTGGCCAAATGTTCATCTTCTTATGAGTTCATGATACTCTCTAATGATTCTAGCTCGAGAAGCTATTAAGCTAATGACGCTCAAATGATATGGTTGTACTAAGTTCCTTATACGACGAGTAATACTCTAAGGATAGAAGGTAATGAATGACGATAGTAAAATGGCTAAAGATGGATATGAGCTTGTATATATGTATGTGTGCCCATGAGAGGCTATTGTGAACCCCGAGCTTATATGGCCGGGTAGAATATGATAAATATGTATATATGTATGTGTGCCCATGAGAGGCTATTGTGAACCCCGAGCTTATATGGCCGGGTAGAATATAGTAAGTATGTATATATGTATATCTATATGACGACGCGCGCACACCACTGCAGTTGGGTACGAATAACACTGAGCCTTGGTAGGGCCAGGTACGAACAACCCTGAGCCTTGGTAGGGCCAGGCACTGAGCCTTGGTAGGGCCAGGTACGTGAAACACCGAACCTTCGTGGTCGGGTACGCTATCTAAAAGCTATGTATATGACATCTATATGAGTACGATTAAGCTATGTGTATGACATCTATATGAGTACGATTATGCTATGTATATGACCTCTATATGAGTACGACTATGCTATGTATATGACATCAATTAGAGTACGAATATGTTAAGACCATGTAAGTGCCAAGTAAAGGCTATGTATATGATATGAGCATGAGTATGAAAGGAGATATGAACGAATACAAAAATAGATACGAAAGTTAATTGAGCAAGGATATGAATGTATGTACGCGGATACGCAATAGAAATGGAACGTCCCTATGGAAAGCAGGTAAGTGCTATGATGATGACACTATTATCTTCCATCTTGTGATATTTCATATGTTATCCACTATGCTTCCATATTGATATTGATCATGCTTTACATACTCAGTACATTCTTCGTACTGACGTCCTTTTGTTTGTGGACGCTGCGTCATGCCCGCAGGTGGCCAGAGAGACAAATTTGATCCATAGCTGTATTATCTCAGGGACTACATAGCGGAACTCCATTTTATTCGGAGCTGCAGCTTTTGGTATAGATTCTTTTGTGTATATATTCATGGGCACGGTGAGGTCCTGTCCTGCCCATATGTTGTGATATGATGTACCCTTCTTAGAGGCTCGTAGACATTGTGTATATGGTTAGATATGTTCGGCCTTATCGGCCTATATTTTGGGATGTTGTTTTGATCGCCTTGCCGGCGCATGTACATTTATATGGGCATAGATGTTATTGATGATATAGATATGTTGCTGCCCGATGAGATTAGAATGATAATGAATGAAAAGCATGATATAATTATGTGGCTCACCTAGAATGTGAGATAAAGTGTGTTAAGGGGTGGCCGGGTGGGCTAGCACCGGGTGCTCGTCGCGGCCCTCAAGTTGGGTCATGACAGGTAAGGATTTTATGATTTATTGTGATGCTTCCCGTTCAGGTTTGGGTGTTGTGTTGATGCAGGATAAAAGAGTTATTGCCTATTCTTCTAGGCGATTGAAGAATCATGAAAAGAATTATCCTACTTATGATTTAGAGTTGGCAGCAATGGTGTTTGCATTAAAGATTTAGAGGCACTATCTTGATGGTGTCTATTGTGAAATATTTAGTGATCATCGCAGCCTGCAAAGACGTGTTTACTCAGCGGGATTTAAATTCTAGTCAACGGAGATGGATGGAATTGTTGAAGGAATATGATATTACTGTTTTATATCACCCAGGAAAGGCAAACGTAGTGGCGGATGGCTTGAGTAGGAAGTCAGCTAGTATGGATAGCTTGGCTCGTTTGTCACTTCAGAGCGTCCGTTGATCATGGAAGTTCACGCTCTGGCTAACAGTTTGTTTGCGACTTGATTTATCCGGTTCTGGTAGTGTGTTAGCTTTATTGAGGCGAGGTCATCTCTTCCAGATCAAATTAAGGCAAAACAATGTGATGATCCAGGTTTATGCAAAATTCGAGACAAGGTAATGAGTGGTGAGGCTAAGAAGGCCGTGATTGATGAAGAGAGCGTGCTGAGAATTAAGGGGCGCGTGTGCGTTCCTCGAGTGGATAGCTTGATTCCGATGATTTTAGAGGAGGCCCACAGTTCTAGATATTTTATTCATCCTGGTGCTGCGAAGATGTACCGTGATCTGAGGCAGAATTACTGGTGGACAAGGATGAAGCGTGATATAGCTGATTATGTTTCCAAATGTTTAAATTGTCAGTAGGTTAAGTACGCATACCAAAGACCCAATGGTACTCTTCAGAGGATGCCCATTCATGTATGGAAGTGGGAGAGGATAGCCATGGATTTTGTGGTGGGTCTTCCAAAGATCTTGAGTAAGTTTGATTTGATCTAGGTCATTATTGACCGGTTGACTAAGTCTGCATATTTTATTCCAGTCCAGCTTACTTATAATGCTGAGAAGTTAGCCAGGATCTACATTCGTGAGATTGTTAGACTGCATGGAGTTCCTATTTTCATCATATCCGATAGGTGCACGACGTTTACATCTCGATTTTGGAAGCATTTGCATTTGGAATTAGGTACTAGGTTGGACCTTAGTACAGCTTTCCACCCCTAGACGGATGGTCAGTTCGAGCAGACGATTCAGGTTCTTAAGGACATGCTGCGTACGTGTATGATTGATTCCAGTGGTCATTTGTCATGACCCAATCCCGTAGGCCGTGACTAGTGCCCGAGCTGGGCACCCATACGCACCTGTTAGCTATAATCAGCGTACGAACAGATTATACATATACAAAAGTCAGACGTCAGATCATAGCTGGCATAGCCAGATCATATACATACAGAAAAGTGAAACGTCGCCCCATAGCTGTCACAAATGCATATATACATATCGCTGTCACACTGTCAGCAGATGATATCACACATAAGCCGGTAGGGCTATCACAATATAGGGGGACGTCCGATCACAAATCACACGTACACAACCGAACAAAGGACTACCTACAACCCACACATATGTCTACAGACCTCTAAGAGTAATAACAGAATCATATGACGGGACAGGGCCCCGCCGTACCCATGAACAGACATATACATATGCATCGGAAGAGTCAGTACCAAAACATAGGCTCCAGAACAAGGGAGCGCTCCAAAGCAGCAGAATAGACCTCCTAAGCTGACGGATCCCCAAAGTAGGCGTCTGTACCTGCGGGCATGAAACGCAGCCCCCGAAGAAAGGGGGTCAGTACGAAATATGTACTGAGTATGCAAAGCATGAAATACAGTAAAAAGGATCATAATCGAAGCAAAAGTACAGAAATAAGTGCAATATCAGAATACCAAAGTGCTTACTGATTAAATCACAAATCATGCATGGGGCTCAAGGAATATGGTCGCCCTCCCGTCATTGGCGCCATAACACAGCATAACACCAGAAGATTTCATATCTCCGTATCCCCGTCACACATCATAACGCCATAACACAAGATAACACCAAATATAAACGGAACCCTACCTCTAGCGAGGAGCTCGGTGAACCGTAACACAGCATAACACCGGAATATAACATAGTGCGCACGATAACATAACCGGCCCGGGACTCGGCGAAGGATGTAATAACAGAATGCACGAGTAGAGTCGTGAGTAACCATATGTAATTTAAAACCTTTTCAAAAACTCCATAGAATAGTCAAAACGAACTATCATTTAGAACCAAGAGAATAGTCAAATCAAGTTTTCCCCGAATGTCACTCGAAAACATATCAAATAGAACTTTAGAAATCATAGATACGTATCAAAATCATATGAAATAGCTTATGGAAATCAAGGACATAATCGTCATTACAGACTCGCTGGGTAAGTAAGTAATCGACGCTCGAGGGTTAAGATGATAGTCATGCTAAGTTCTTTCAAAAGTCGTTAGAACTACACAAAGAAAAGTCGCGGGACCCACGGACGAGCGTCAACCCAATCCGAGTCCGCCTATGGAAGATATAGTCATTATATGTTACAAAACCTTCCACGAGCATATCGAGGCGATCCGGTTCTGTCTACGAAAGTTACGGCCCTTTTTCGACATAGAACCCTTTAGGAACAAAACTTTTTATGCAAACTTTGAAATCCAATCGTACCAAAGACATAAGGACCATTATTCTAGTACATTATAAATGCCAACATTAAGAAGTGAATAAGAATCATAGACATGCTCGGATCGCAAGAATGGAGTTACCTCGAGGCTCGTTGCGTAGCCTACTTACAACTAAGACATGCCAAAAGAAAGAAAGGTTAGGCTTTACATACCTCGTCCACGGCCTAAGCTAATCCAAACTTAATTCTCGGCTTCCCAAGATCTACAACAACGTCGTTAAACACCAAACATTAGTCATAAAGCACTTAGAAATCCAATTCTTAAGCTAGCACTTCATTTACAGAAATTTGGACAGCATTTCCCCTGTAAATTCAACAACCCCGAGAATTCAACTCGGCCAAATCATCAACAACAACACCAACAACCATACTAACAACATCAACAAGTGATTCAAAACTCATTTTAACATTAGTAACTCTTTTCTATATAATTCGACAGCATTTCATTTACATTCAAATCACCACATACAATTAAGCCAACGCCAATGCACACACACTCCAATACTAATCCGAAATTATTCAAACAAGACTCAAGAATACTTCAAACCATCCGCACAATATTCTAACAACCCAACCAACATGCTACTTCACCCGAAACCTTCCAATTCAATAAGAACAACAACATATTTCTTTCTTCCAAATTCATAAACTACACCAACATTCCACACATTAACAACATCATTTTCATAAATTCAAGAAACTACATTAAAATCACATTATCTTCTCTTACAACCTACAAACGACTCCAACTTCCAATTAAGTCATTAAACCTTCATTTTCATCATAGAATCCATACAACAACAACCAAAAATATTAAATAAAAATTAGTTCATCACTCCAACACAACCAACACCTACACAAATTTCAACTTCAACATACCATATTTCATGAATTTCATTCATTTCCACACGCTACAACACACATGAACCATCCAAAACACATGAAAAGAGGATTAAAACTTACTTTTTCCACTTAGTTCTTCAACTTGGCTAGGGTTGAGAATTGCAAGAACAAAGGCTTTGCTTGCTCCAATGAGTTGAAAAGCTAGAAGAAATTATTTTTTTCTTCAATTTTTCTTGGCATCCACTCGGCCAGCCCTTGGCCGAACATGCTTCTTTTTTTTTTTCTCCATGTTTCTTCATATTTCTAGAGTTAAAAAGATGATGATTTTGTCTTGCTCCTCATCTAATATATGCACACACAATTCATCCATGTGTACCATGGCCCACACATGGCTTGGATGAATTAGAATTGGCCAAGCCATGGGTGGGAACCACCCCTACACCACACGGCCCACTTGGCCATTTCATGAAAAATTATTAACTTTTCATAATTCATTTTTAACCCCAAATTTTCCTTAATATTCCATACCAATAAAATCATAAGCAACTTATGCCTTAAAACAAAATCGAAGGTCAAAAATCTCAACCTCGTATCCCGGAATAGTCTTGTCCTTAACTTTTCATGGTTAGCTCGGAATGTCCCAATGTACAAAATACGGGATATAACATCATTAGGACCAATTTTTTCCATTGGCGGAGTTCTCTTATAATAATAGTTATCATTCGAGTATTGATATGGCTCCGTTTGAGGCACTTTATGGCAGGAAGTATAGATCACCTATTGGGTGGTTTGATGCGTTTGAAGTAAGACCTTGGGGTACTGATATGTTGAGAGATTCTTTAGATAAAGTCAAGGTGATTCAAGAAAAGCTCTTAGCAGCTCAGAGTAGGCAGAAGGAGTATGCGGATCAAAAGGTGCGGGATCTTGAGTTTATGGTGGGGGAACAAGTATTGTTAAAAGTCTCACCCATGAAGGGTGTGATGAGATTAGGAAAGAAAGGTAAGCTTAGTCCTAGACATATTGGCCCGTTTGAGATTCTCGATCGTGTGGGGGAGGTAGCGTATGAGTTAGCTTTACCCCCAGGTTTGCCCGGTGCTTCATTTCTCTGTGCTGAAAAGGTATCATGGTGATAGGTCCTATATCATTCTTTGGGATTCGGTTCTGTTAGATGAGAATTTATCCTATGAGGAAGAGCCGGTTGCTATATTAGATAGGGAGGTGTTGCTATATTAGATAGGGAGGTGCGTAAGTTGAGATCGAAAGAAATCGCCACAGTTAAGGTCCAGTGGAAGAATTTTCGAGTTGAGGACGCTACTTGGGAGATTGAGTCAGATATGCGTAATAAGTATCCCCGTCTTTTCGCTGAGTCACGTACTTTTTTCCTTGTTTCTTTCCCTTTTGTCCGTTCTGGGACGAACGATTGTTCAATTGGTATCTAATGTAATGACCCGCTTGGTCGTTATACGTGCGTTGACCATTCTACCCTTGCTAGTACTTTCCCAAGGTTAGGAATGAGCGGATCTAAATAAATTGGTGTCCTTTTTATGTTGTGTTTTGTGACTTATAACTGACTATGTGATGTGTTTTTAACTTGGTTTGTTGTTGGCTTGTGTTCATAGGGCCTTAGAATGATTTTGAGAGACTAAGTATAAAAACGTGAAAAAATTCGTGCTCACTGCCTAAAATTATCCTTCCGTTGCCACGGTACCACTGCAGCGAGGAGGGGTCCCGCTGTAGTGAAGGTTAGATTCTTCGAGGGCCCGCTGCAGCGAAGTAGTGTCTCACTGCAGTGAGGCCGCTACAGCAGTTCTTATTAAGCCAGAAACCCAAGTTTAATATCTTATTTCGAGCCCACTCCTCACATAATCCCAAAAAACAGTTCCCAAGAGCATAAAGGTGACTTTCTAAGGCTAGGGCACTATTCTCCATCAAAGGTAATCCTTAATCACTAACTTTCCTCGTGTTATGTTCTTATTCGATTCTTGTTTCAATCAAAGGACCTTTAATGGGAATTGAAGAGTAGAACACAAATACCACGGGAACCCTAGAATATTAATGGGTATTGTTTATTGTTGTCTAATGTTGTTTAATTACCTAAGAGTAGACATTATCGCTTCATAGCATGAGAACTTAATATTCAATGATGGAAATTGGTTGTTGAGACCTAGGGTTCCAATAAAAATGGGAACTTTGGCTGAAACCAGATTTGTAGGGTTGAAATGATTAGAGAACCCATTAATTGATTCAATATGATGCTTCAAACTAGCATTAGGATGATTATGATCCTAAGGAAAATTAACCTATCTGATTAAGGGTAGAATTGGTGGGGTTGTCGTCCCCAATTTTTTATTTTTAAGTTGATAATCCTTCACTTACTTAGACTTTGAATGTTCCGAAGCTTTGAGGAAAGGAAAAGCTATTGCGGAGTGATTGCATTATTCCAGTTAGGCTTCGAGGTATGTTATGGTTTACTTGAGTTAGACTTTGATTAGTTGATTGTAAATGTCGTAGAATCTATGGGAGAAAGCATGGCTAGGACTTCAGACATGAATTTTGGGTGATTGTTGTTAGTTATATGATTAAATTGTGTGAATTGTTTCTCCATTGTTAAGGTTGATAAATTTGAATTGTATTCCAGAGACCGTTACAAGGAAGGTGTCTATATATACCTACTACTAGAAAATAGGCCTATAGCAATGAAGCGAAAACTGTTGCCACAGTGTTATATCCCGTATTTTTGTACATTGGGATATTTTAAGCTAATCGCAATAAGTTTAAGGACAAGACTGTTTTGGGATACGAGATAGAGACTTTTAACCTCCGATTCTTTTTATGCACAAGTTGCTTATAAATTTTAATTGATATGGAATTATTAATGAAGATTAGGGGTTAATTAACCATGATTAGATTATTAAGTGGGGATTAAAAATCTAATTAGTCACTAATTGGCCATTAGTTGTCACGACCCAACCCCGTAGACCGCGACTAGTGCCCGAGCTGGACACTCGTATACATACCTGTTAGCCGTAATCAACCAATAACTAGCATAATAAGGAACTTATATAAAAAGGCAAGACGCCGTCTCAAAACTGTCACATACATATACATATCACAGCAACCTGTCTCCTGAGGAGTTACAACTTTCAACAGATGATATTACACACAGGCCGGCAAGGCTGTCATAATATAGGGGAACGTCCCAGCCATATACGAGCCAACGAGGCTACCATAACACACGGCTTCCAAAATATATATATATATATATATATATATATATATATATATATATATATATATATATATATATATATATATATATATATATCTACGCAAGCCGACAAGGCTGCCACTACGAATGGGAACGCCCCAAAACATAAGTCATACAGTGTTACATCCCGTATTTTTATACGTTGGGACAACTCTGATTAACTATGGTAAGTTAGGGACCAAACCATTTTGGGATACAAAGTCGGGACTTTTGACCTTCGATTTTATTTTGAGACATAAGTTGTTCATGAATTTTTTGGTATGGAACACTTAGAAAAATTTAGGACCAAAATTGGAATTAATGGAACTTGAAAATCATGCAATTATATTGCACTTGGCCGTGTGGTCATTTGAATTGGCCCACCCACTTTGTGTTCAATTCTCATTGCTCCAACACATGGTGTAGGCCAAGGTACATTTGTATAAGTCTTATATTAGTTCACATGATGACTACTAATTCATTTCATCATCCAACCCTTAGAAAAAAAAAAGAGCAAGAAGTTGAAGAGCCTAGAGGCTCTCGGCCAAGAACAAGGGAAAACCAACTTTCATTCAAGCTCTTCCAAAATTATTTTGTTGATGCAAACCCACTATTTTGAGGTCCCTAAGTAGCGTGGAAGCATTGTTCGGGTCATCCAATCCCCCGTTGTGTAGATCGCAAACCCTAGGCAAATTGGGGAGTTGAAGGAGAAAGGTAAGATTTGATTATGTTTTATGTGTTATAAAGGTTGTATGTATGTTGTAGTATGTTAATATGGATGAAAACCATGAAATAAAGTATGTTGAAGTTGAGGCCATATGTATGAGGTTTGGGCCGTGTGAAGTGTGTGTGTGTGTTGTGTTATGCTTAAGCGATGAATTAAGTCCTATGTAGTATGTTAATTGTTGTAGTGTGAAGAAATGAATGAGAATCATCTATATATGTATATATGTAGGGTTGGCCGAATGTAGGCTATTGATGCGACAAGAAATGGATCATTGTTGATTAGTATTTTGAATGTTGTCGTAATGAATTCTATATTGGAAATGAATGTTTAATGACTCAAATGGATGTCGTAAGTGTTGTGGGCTGAATTGAAGGCTATTGTACATTTGATGTAATTTGTATAACTATGAGAATGGCATTGTTAGAATGTGAATTGTTGATGCAAATCATGATTCGGAAGTTAGAAATGGGTTGTAGTGGTGTCTCGGGTTTGGGAACAATTTTCGGGCAAATTGGAGCTTTGTTGGATTGTTGGAAATATTGTACGAATTGTTTAAAATGTTGTTGAATGTTGTTGGTATGGATTTGGATTAGTATATGAATGTATAAGCGTTGATGTTGGCTTGAACGTGAGTCGTTGAATCGAATATGTTGAAAGTTGTTGAATGATGTAAAAGAGAGTTGTTAGTGTTATATTGCTTTTCGGATTGATTATTAATGTTGCTAGGTTGGTTGTTGTTGTTGTTGTTGTTGATTTTGGCCGAGTTAAATTCTCGGGGTGGTCTATTTACGGGGGAAATCTTTTGCCCAAATTTACGTAGAATTAAGGGCGAAATTGGAATTAAATGCCCAAAATGCCTATAGCTAATGTTGGCATAGTATGACTTGTTTGTAGACCTTGGAGAGCCCGAGGCGTAGATTGGCTTTAGCTTGAGTTTGGATTAGCGTTGAGTGCGTACGAGGTATGTAAAGCAACCTTCCTTCTTTGGCATGCCTTAGTTAAAAATAGGCTATGACACGAACTTCGAGGAAACTCTATTCTCGCAATCCGAGCATGTCTATGATACGCATTTGTTTCTTGGTATTCATATGTTTGATATGATGAAATATTCATCCTTATGTCCTTAGAAGTATTGATTTACCAAAGTTATATGAAAGTTTAATTTTTCAAAAAAAAAAAAAGGGTTTTTATTCTTAAACGATTCTAAAACTACAAACGCCCATAACTTTCACAGAAAAGCTCGGATTGCCTTGAGATTTTCGTAGAAGGTTGTATGATGTTAGACGAGTATGTTTTCCATAGGCGGGCCCAGCTCGGGCCTAGGCCCGTCCGCGGGTCCCGCGACATTCCTTGATGTAATTTCGACAACTTTTGAAAGAGAATGTAATTATTATTCCGTAATTATTATTTTACTTATCTTTTGGATTTCATGACAATGATGATGTGTATTCCGAAATTATGATTTATCATGGTGTGAGATGTTCCCGAGTGATATTCGAAAGAAATATATTTACGTGTGGCTTATGATATGACGTTGTGATTAACAAATTAAGTCTTCGAAATTGCCCCCTACATTTTTCTCAAGTCCCAATGCCGTGTATGTATGTATGCTATGTTATATGACATGTATATGGATTCGGAAATATGATGACCTATGAGCCCCTTTCGTTGTATCCGTTTCGGTGTCGATGTGTATATGGATTCGGGGGCAAACCCAATGGTGGGGCAAACCAAAAGCCGGTGGTGGGGAAAACCCAATGGTGGGGCAAACCCAATGATGATGCAAAATTCCACATTGGTTTAGGCAAATCCCACATTGGTTTAGGCAAATCCCACATTGGTCTAGGCAAATCCCACATTGGTTTAGGCGAATCCCACATCGGTTAATGTCAGCTGATATGATAAGGTATGATGTTATGATGTGTTTTGGTATGTATATGTATAATCTATATTTCAGGAGTAAGCGTGTTGGTATTCTGATTATTATAATTGTTTTCTGTACCTCTGTTGCATGACTTGCGTGTCGGATACAAAAGATTTTTGAGATTCGGTTATTATGTTTACTTTTTATACCTCTCTGTTCCGATCATGACTCGATTTGTTACTATGTCTTCGCTTTTACATACTCGGTACATATTCCGTTCGACCCCCTTTCTTCGGGGGCTGCGTTTCATGCCGCGCAGTACGGACACGCGTTTTGGTGATCCACCGGCGTAGGATTTCCGTTCTGCTGTTCAGAGTGCTCCCTTTGTTCTGGAGCCAATATTTTGGGTATATACTCTTCCGATGTATATGATTATGTTATTCAGGGTACGGCGGGGCCCTGTCCCGTCAACTGGTTCGGTTGTTCTGTATTAGAGGTCTGTAGACATAGATGTGGGTTATGTACAGTTTTGTTCGGATGCGACGTGTGAGTTATGTTTGGGCGGCCCATCCGCCGTGGCAGCCTTGTCGGCTGCGTGTATATATGCTTTGACATGTTACGTATATTATGACAGCCTTACCGGCTTCTGTACAGTATATGTGTTTGTATGCGTCCGTTTGGAGCCACGTTTGATATTTATAGATATATAAGCCATCCGTATGTGATTCTGTTTGACAAGTGCGTATAGGTGCCCAGCTCGGGCACTAGTCACGACCTACGGGGTTGGGTCGTGACAGAAGTGGTATATCAGAGCAGTTCGTCCTTGGAATGTCTACAGACCGTGTCTAGTAGAGTCTTGTTTATCGGTGTGTTGTGCACCACATCTATAAACAGGAGGCTACAGGATATTTTAGGGTGTTATTCTTCTTTCTGATCCTAGATCGTGCGATAGAGCTGTGTTATCAGGATGACTCTCTTCTGACGAAATGTTATGATTTCAGCGATGCCTCCGAGGAAGGCCACAGCTGCCCAGAAGGGCAAGTCTACAGCAGCGAGACCGGCGGGCCGGATAGCTACTAGGGCCCGTGCCCGGCAGAGCGAGATTGTGCCTCCGACGGCTTGTTCGGCCACAATGCCGATGTCCGAGGGATTTGGAGCGACCACGGTAGCTACGGGACGGGGGGCTCCACCGCCAGCTCCTGAGGTTCAAGAGCCCGCGCCCCCAGCTCCTCAGCCAGGGGCGAAGGATCGGGCGATGCGAGATGCGGTCGGTTGTTGACCGAATTGATGGCGGCCCGAGTTCGCGGCACGGATCGGGGGGTGATCGTGCGGATAGATATGACGGTCATAGGGCCCGTGATTTTTTCGCTGGGCCCCCGAGTTTTTCGGGTCAAAGCCCGCGAGGGACCCTCGGGGAGTTCATCCGGATGCGGCGTACACTTGCGATTGATTAGTGCTTCCGAGACGAGTCGGTTGAGATGGCATCCTATCGGTTGCACGATGTAGCGGCTAATCGGTACGAGTCCCGGATGTTGTCCGGAGGTGAGGGTGCCCCTCCGGCCGTATGGGGGCGAGTTTACGAGGCCTTCTTTCCCAGCCCATTTTCTACCTCCGGAGGCGAGGCGGGCTAGGGTGGACGGTCGCTGTGCCGCGAGAGGGCGAGCGTCCCGGGGAGTATAGTCGGAGTTTGATTCGCCGGCGGATATGCGCCCGCTTATGTAGGCGATATGACCGACCGGATGCCCCCGTATGTGATAGGGATGGATGACTACTTGGTTGATAGTTGTACGGTGATGGCGGCCCGGACGAGGGATGGACATCACACGGATTCGAGCACGTACCCGGGGTATGGAGGAGCGACACGGGGGGGCGTCGGCCGATAGAGATTATGATGGGGGCCAGCCCGAAGAGGGCTGATCTGCCGGGTATTTCGGAGAGTCTCGAGGCGGCGGCCTCGGCGGCGGCCTCGATAGCGGACACCCTTCCCGGCCAACACTGAGAGTACACCCCCGCGGTTCACGGCGAGGAGATCGGAGGGGTGCGGGATATTCGAGAGGGCGGCCGAGTTCCGGGGTTTTGGCTCACGGTTGGACGGAGAGGTTCCGGTAGCCGGATGAGGCCGCCCGGACCTCCGTGTTCCTCTTGCGGGAGGTATCACCACGAGAGTGTTACCGTGCCACGGGTGCTTGTTTTACTTGTGGCGGCCAGGGTCATTTCAAGAGAGAGTGTCCGTACAGGGGCGGTCCGGGAGGTGCAGCCCAGTTTACTGAGTCAGCTGCGGGTTCGTCTTCTCCTTCCGTAGCTATGCGCCCGATGGGGCGAGGCACGCCGACTCCAGCAGGCCGTGGCGGAGCCTCCAGTTCTGGCGGTCCATCGAACCGCCTATATGCGTTGACCCGTGGACAGGATCAGGAGGCGCCACCAGATGCGGGTACAGGTAATTTGGATTCTTTAATTGGTTATGTTGATTGATGTATGAATTGTTTGTGATAATTGTAAAAGGACTCCCCCGAGTGTTTATAAGATCCCGTAAGGTTAATCTAACATTCGAGGACGAATGTTCTAAAGGGGAGGAGGATGTTACATCCCGTATTTTTGTACGTTGGGACAACTCGGATTAACTATGGTAAGTTAGGGACCAAACCATTTCGGGATACAAAGTCGGGACTTTTGACCTTCGATTTTATTTCGAGACATAAGTTGTTCATGAATTTTTTGGTATGGAACACTTAGGAAAATTTGGGACCAAAATTGGAATTAATGGAACTTGAAAATCATGCAATTATATTGCACTTGGCCGTGTGGTCATTTGAATTGGCCCACCCACTTTGTGTTCAATTCTCATTGCTCCAACACATGGTGTGGGCCAAGGGACATTTGTATAAGTCTTATATTAGTTCACAAGATGACTACTAATTCATTTCATCATCCAACCCTTAGAAAAAAAAAAGAGAGCAAGAAGTTGAAGAGCCTAGAGGCTCTCGGCCAAGAACAAGGGAAAACCAACTTTCATTCAAGCTCTTCCAAAATTATTTTTTTGATGCAAACCCACTATTTTGAGGTCCATAAGTAGGGTGGAAGCATTGTTCGAGTCATCCAATCCCCCGTTGTGTAGATCGCAAACCCTAGGCAAATTGGGGAGTTGAAGGAGAAAGGTAAGATTTGATTATGTTTTATGTGTTATAAAGGTTGTATGTATGTTGTAGTATGTTAATATGGATGAAAACCATGAAATAAAGTATGTTGAAGTTGAGGCCATATGTATGAGGTTTGGGCCGTGTGAAGTGTGTGTGTGTTGTGTTATGCTTAAGCGATGAATTAAGTCCTATGTAGTATGTTAATTGTTGTAGTGTGAAGAAATGAATGAGAATCATCTATATATGTATATATGTAGGGTTGGCCGAATGTAGGCTATTGATGCGACAAGAAATGGATCATTGTTGATTAGTATTTTGAATGTTGTCGTAATGAATTCTATGTTGGAAATGAATGTTTAATGACTCAAATGGATGTCGTAAGTGTTGTGGGCTGAATTGAAGGCTATTGTACATTTGATGTAATTTGTATAACTATGAGAATGGCATTGTTAGAATGTGAATTGTTGATGCAAATCATGAATCGGAAGTTAGAAATGTGTTGTAGTGGTGTCTCGGGTTTGGGGACAGTTTTCGGGCAAATTGGAGCTTTGTTGGATTGTTGGAAATATTGTACGAATTGTTTAAAATGTTGTTGAATGTTGTTGGTATGGATTTGGATTAGTAAATGAATGTATAAGCGTTGATGTTGGCTTGAACGTGAGTCGTTGAATCGAATATGTTGAAAGTTGTTGAATGATGTAAAGAGAGTTATTAGTGTTATATTGCTTTTCGGATTGATTATTAATGTTGCTAGGTTGGTTGTTGTTGTTGTTGTTGTTGATTTTGGCCGAGTTAAATTCTCGGGGTGGCCTATTTACGGGGGAAATGTCGCCCAAATTTACGTAGAATTAAGGGCGAAATTGGAATTAAATGCCCAAAATGCCTATAGCTAATGTTGGCATATTATGACTTGTTTGTAGACCTTGGAGAGCCCGAGGCGTAGATTGGCTTTAGCTTGAGTTTGGATTAGCGTTGAGTGCGTACGAGGTATGTAAATCAACCTTCCTTCTTTGGCATGCCTTAGTTAAAAATAGGCTATGACTCGAACTTCGAGGAAACTCTATTCTCGCAATCCGAGCATGTCTATGATACGCATTTGTTTCTTGGTATTCATATGTTTGATATGATGAAATATTCATCCTTATGTCCTTAGAAGTATTGATTTACCAAAGTTATATGAAAGTTTAATTTTTCAAAAAAAAAAAGGTTTTTATTCTTAAACGATTCTAAAACTACAAACGCCCATAACTTTCACAGAAAAGCTCGGATTGCCTTGAGATTTTCGTAGAAGGTTGTATGATGTTAGACGAGTATGTTTTCCATAGGCGGGCCCAGCTCGGGCCTACGCCCATCCGCGGGTCCCGCGATGTTCCTTTATGTAATTTCGATAACTTTTGAAAGAGAATGTTGTAATTATTATTCCGATTTCAAATATGATGTGTATTCCGAAACATGATATGATGGATTTTGGTACGATTTACCGATGCGTATATATTCGAAAGTGTTATGATATGACCGGTAAATGACGGTTCGTTGTGATTAACATATTAAGTCTTCGAAATTGTTTTGAAGCGTATTTGGTTTTTTCGCCAAGTCGTGTATGTATTCGCACGCACTATGTTGTATGTTATGTGTATGGATTCGGAAATATGATCGGTTGGTTTCGAGTCGGTTTGGGGCAAACCCAATGGTGGGGCAAACCTAGTTTGGTGGGGCAAACCCAATGGTGGGGCAAACCCAATGATGATGCAAAATTCCACATTGGTTTAGGCAAATCCCATATTGGTTTAGGCAAATCCCACATTGGTCTAGGCAAATCCCACATTGGTTTAGGCGAATCCCACATCGGTTAATGTCAGCTCATATGATAAGGTATGATGTTATGATGTGTTTTGGTATGTATATGTATAATCTATATTTCAGGAGTAAGCGTGTTGGTATTCTGATTATTATAATTGTTTTCTGTACCTACATCGTTGCATGACTTGCGTGTCGGATGACAGCATTTTGAGATTCTGGTTATTATGTTTACTTTTTATACCTCTGTTCCGATCATGACTCGGCATTTGTTACTATGTCTTACTCGCACTTTGCATACTCGGTACATATTCAAATGCTTTGACCCCTTTTTCTTCGGGGTGTTTCATGCCGCGGTACGGATACGCATTTTGGTGATCCACCGGCGTAGGATTTCCGTTCTGTTTGGAGTGCTTTGTTTTGTTCGGAGCCAATATTTTGGGTATATACTCTTCCGATGTATATGATTATGTTATTCGAGGTACGGCGGGGCCTGTCCGTCAACCGGTTCGATTGTTACGTATTAGAGGTCCGTAGACATAGATGTGGGTTATGTACGATTTTTAGATGCGACGTGTGAGTTATGTTTGGGCGGCCCATTCGCCGTGTAAGTGCCTTGTCGGTTGCGTGTATATATCTTTGACATGTTACGTATATTATGACGATGACTTACGAAGCCTTTTATACGATATGTGTTTGTATGCGTCCATTTGGAGCCACGTTTGATATTTATAGATATATAAGCCATCCGTATGTGATTCTGTTTGACAAGTGCGTATAGGTGCCCAGCTCGGGCACTAGTCACGACCTACGGGGTTGGGTCGTGACATACGTACACAATCGAACACAACTATACACAACCCACACATATGTCTACGGACCTCTAAGAGTATCAACGATTAACATATGACGGGACGGGGCCCGACCGTACCCCCGGATAAACATATACATATATTAATAGATGCGCGAAAGTCTAGGCTCGGAACAACGGAGCACTCGTAGACAAATTTCGAGTAGAAGTCCTAAGGTGAAGGATCACCAAAGCAAGAATGCGCACCGCAGCATGAAAGTGCTTCCCCGAAGAAAGGGGTCGGATACGAAATATGTACTAAGTATATAAAGTGTTATGTCCCGTATCTTTACATTGGGACATTATAAAGCTAAGTGCGGCAAGTTAAAGACAAAGGCATTTTTTTAAGGTTCCGGTGGGGTTTTCGCCTCCCGATTTCGTTTCTATGCACAAGTTGCTTATGGATTTCGTTTGGTATAAGAACATTATTGTAAAATAAGGATTAATTGGCCAAGATTGGATGACTAGGTGAGATTAAGAACTTAAATACACCATTAGTAAGCTAAGTGGCCGTGTGGGCCCCATTTGTGGTTTGGCCAACCCTTATTGGCTAAAAACATTGGGTGGGACACATGTCCACCTTGTGGACTGCATATAAAAGGGAAATTTCTGATTCACAATCCAATTCATTACACCATTTCAACATTACAAAGTGCAAGAATATAGTGATAGAGAGAGGGGTCTCGGCTACAATTTGGCCGAGAACACCCTCCCCAAATTGATCCAAAAATCAATCCTTCCAAGTAAATTAGTTCTTACCAAGTGTATAAGGACGTGTGGTAGTTGTTGGGTAGAGACAAGGAGGTGTAGCATTTCATAGAGTTGAAGATCGGCCAAGTTTGAAGGACAAGTTACAAGGTAAGAATGATCATTGTTCTTGTGTTGTATGAAGATTTGAATGTATAATTCATGCATGTTGTTGATGGGTTGTTGTTGTGGTTGAACTTGAGGTTGAGCCGTGAGCTTGGTGAAGCCATGGTTGGTTCCATTTTGCATGCATTGTTGGTAAATAAGTGTATGCACCATATGTAATGGGCCGAGATTGTAGAATTGGTTTATGATGTGCATGTTAGAATTGGGCTGTTTTCTTAGAGTTAAATGAGCCATGTGTTGTAGATTTGAATGGAATTATGTTTGGTCTTCTTGTTCATATATATTGGATATGGATTGAAGGTGTTGTAATGTGAATAAATGAGTGAAAATCAAGAAGTTGTAAGAATGGCATTGAAGCCGTGTAAGGGGACTGTTTTAGGGGATTTTATGGACTGTTTTGTGCCAAGTTTTGATTGTTGTTGTTGTGCACATTGTGGTACATTGTATGCATGTTGAATAGGTGAATTAAGGTGATAATGAAACAAATCATGTTGAGATGTATAAGCAGTCCAAACCGTGGACTGTTTTAAGATTAGAAGTGAAGTAATGTTGTTGAATGATTGAATGTTATTATGAACATGTAGTAAAGGTGAAATGGTATTGTGTGTGGGCTGTTTGGCCGTGAGTTGGGACTGAATTGTATGATATACAAGCTGTCCAAAGTTCCCTAAGTCATGTTAAACAAGTTTGGAAAGATATAAGAAAGGAATGACTAGCAATGTTAGGCTTGTAGCACTAGTTGGTTCGAATGCGAACGAAACGTCGTCTAAATGTTTGAAAGGGATTGTGAGTGTTAGAGTGCGTATTAAAATCCTTTGTAGACTAACTGTAGCTCTTGATATCTTGATATAGGATAAGTGTTGTTGGGCAGCAAGTACAAGTTATTATACGACTAAACGCTAAAGGTACGCAAAGCCTATTCCTTCTTTCTTTTTGGCATGTCCTAGACGTAAGTAAGATATAATGCGAGCCTCGGGGTGACTCCACTCTCTAACTCCTAGTATGATATGTGATTGTTATTCATCCGTAATGTTGAAAATGTTGGTATAGTTGAAATATGATCTCGTTATTTATTACATGACGGACTAATATGTAATGTACAAGAGTTCTTATTTTCAAAGGGAATTGCATAAGTATGCTTGGTTTTTATATAATGTAACATGCTAATGTCCAGAATTGATTTAGTTACTATTCATTGAGTCTCAAAAATGTTTTACATATATATGTGGTTGCTTATTACTCTGCTCGTACTTACCGCTATATCCTTGGCGAGTCCGGGCAGTGCGTTCTCGTGCGCCGATCTATTATACTATTCACGGTCCCTCACTAGAGGGGCCGGGACACGTTATATATATATATATGATGATGATGATGATGATGTGATGATATGATGATTTGGAGATGGAGGCCGGGAGGGCATATATATCCTTATTACCGAGTCCACACTAAGGGCGGGACACGAATATGTTTACGTTTATGATGTTATGATTATAAATACGAGTCCTTATTAAAGGGCCGGGACACGTTATATATGTTATATACAGAATGATTATGCAGTTTTGATTATAAAGCATTATATTGACATTGATATGAGAACGATACAAATGGAATATGTTCAAAGGCAAGTTTTATGAAACTCTGTTGTTGCATTGAGTCCTATACACCTTGTCTCAGATATGACTCTATTTACTATGTTTCACGCTTTACATACTCAGTACATATTTCGTACTGACCCCCTTTCTTCGGGGGGGTGCGTTTCATGCCGCGAATCGGACACACGCTTCGGAGATCATGACCTAGGATATCTACTCGGCTATTCAGTGCTCCTTTTGTTCGGGCATAGTTTCGTGGTATAACCTTTTGATATATACATATGTTATCGTTCGAGGGTACGGCGGGGCCACATGTCCCGTCATATGATGTCGTTGTCACTCTTAAGTGCTGTGGTCACAAGTGTGGGTCTATGTATGTTTGTTGTTTTGTTATATGGTTATGACTTGTGTATGCGGGCGTACCCGTTTGTAGTGGCAGCCTTGTCGGCTTGCGTAGCTATATATGTTTATCATGGCGGTAATGTGTATGAAGGTAGCCTTCTCGGCTTATGTTTTGTTGGGGCGTTCCCTATATATATATAGCGGTTACTTGAGGCTTTGGTGCGATGTTATTGACTTATAAGTTAACTCTTCGGGAGAGGTAAGACGACCGACTTGCATATGTTTTGCCCTTATATTTATAACGACTCGTTCATGCTAGTAGTATATGACTATAGATAGCAAGTGTATACGAGTGTCCAGCTCGGGCACTAGTCACGGCCTACAGGGTTGGGTCGTGACATAAAGTATGAAATACGATAAACGGGATTATAACGAAAATATAAATCCAACGAGTACAATAACCAGGATACCAAAATGCTTGCTTTTGAAACACAAATATACATGTCAATATCATATATCATATCCGGCCCATTATAGGACTCGGTGAACATGGTCGCCACCCCGTCTTTGGCGCTATAACACAGCATACTCCAGAACACGGCATAACTTCGTATCACGGCATAACTCGAACTGTATCATGACGCCTTTCAAGTATCTGACATGACTCCGTATCACAGCATATCTCCGTATCACAGTGTTACATCCCGTGTTTTCGTGCGTCGAAAATTGTGCGAGTAAATGATATTAGTAATGGACACGAGGTTATTCCCCAAGCTTATAGGTGGTTAAAGTGATGGTACACATGTATCGTAAGGATTTGAAGTTAAACCGATCAAAGAAAATAAGTTTCGTCGAGGTTCGAAATTTTGGCCCTTTGAGTGGAATACGGTCCAAGTTATAATACCCCGTATTTTTGGATTTGGAAATTGGACGTCCAACATGGGAAAATTTGCAGGAGCTCGAATTTAGTCATATTCAAGCATGCAAATCAAGTATGGGCCGGGTACGATATTAATTATCCGGGGGAAAGTGATTAAATTTTGGAGTTTGTGTGAGATAAGGATTAAATAATGAGTTGGGGATAAGTACTATATGGACAAGTGGATCCATGTGGCCAATTTGCAAAGAAAAAGGCTATGGTCCTTATCGAAGTCACATGCTGATTGGTGGCTTCTTATTAAGCAAGTCATTACATTAAGACTTAAATTGGTTGGGGCCCACATTACATATTAAAGGCAATTCTTCAAATCATATCTTTGG